>NW_027494792.1:0-172017 GCF_021521415.1 Bidens hawaiensis | reverse complement strand
ATAAAAAAAAAAACCGCTCGCGCCCCCTCTCGCGCCCCTCCACACCATGTCCCGGGGCGCGAGCACCACTACCAACACCCATCTTATCAAGTTTCTCTCTCTGCCACACGTCACAATATTATTGGCTGGCGCCCCCACTCGCGCCCCCTCTCGCGCCCCCCACACCCCTCAGCCTTAAAAGGAATTAATTTCGACTCATGAACGTACTATATTTCTAAATATCTTTTACATTTTTTAATATATATCTTAACGTTACTATTTATCATTCAAGATAAACACAAGAAAAATTCTCAAAATGTCCCATTTTAAGAGAGAGATTCTAATTATATCCTTTCAAAATTCAAATTCATTATTTGTCCTCATACTAAATTGTCGTTGTCTTTACGTTAGGAGTTCGAGACGACATGTTTATTAACTCGTCGTCTCCCCGCCATGTTAGCTCAAAACTCGTCCTCTTGCCGTCATGCTAGCTCAAAACTCGTTGTCTCCCCGTCATGTTAGCTCAAAACTCGTCGTCTCCTTACCATGTTAGCAAAAAATAATTCTACCTTATCTTACTAAAAACATGAATCCTAAACTAATTTAATCAATATTTAAATATTTTTAATTTTATTGGTTTTTAAATTCTTGTATATAGGATTTTGGATAATAAAACGATTAAGAAAACTAATGCATACCATTAAAATTATTTTGTGTGTAGTTTGTTTAGATATAATTTTTTAAGTAAAAAAATTTATTAAATTTAATGTTTAGGCTATAATGGCGGGGAGACAACGGTGTTTGAGCTAACATGGCGGGAAGACAACGAGTTTTAAGCTAACATGATGGTGAGACGATGAGCTTTGAGCTAACATACCGGGGAGGCGACGAGTTAAGAAACATGTCATCTCGAATTCCTAACGTAGAGGCGACGGCATGTTAGTAAAGGAACAAAGATGGAATTTGAATTTTATGGGGACATTTAGAGAATTTTCCCTTTGTTATAACTAATTATATTGAAAGTAGAGATGCTATCCATACATGTCAAAGTGTCATTGGTTTAACTCATGAATAGTAAATTTTGTGAGACAACCATCATTTGGTTTTTAATATATATAATATATAATTTACTTTACAAATCATATAATGACATAAATTCATAGATCTTGGATTTAAATTACAATATTTTGCAGAAATTGTAAACAACTTAATTTATAAGAAAAAAAAGATGAATCATCATATATGTGATTCAATGACCCAAAACCGACTATATTCAATTTTGTTACCACTCTAAATTGAGTTTTTATTTTATCTGTTTTATTTTCAAACTATAAGTGATGCTTTTACATTTTCATATTCGCAATTTAAATAACGTTAAACGTTTATATGTGTATGTTCAACTTGTGCCGATGTGAATGATTTGCTTGAAACTTTTGAATGATAACTTTTGCTGGTGTAAACAAAACTAAATAAATAAATAATAATAATAATAATAATAATAATAATAATAATAATAATAAAGGACAGTCCATGGATAAAAGTACAAACGTTAACACCCAAAATAATAATGTAAAAATAGTGGGAGATTAACAAATAACAACACACAATATAACTTTAATGATTAGTTAAATAACTTAAAAGGGGGAATAACCCATCATTGTCTTGAATTATTAATAACGGGTTGATGTCCCCTAACCACAATGATGTTGATTAATAGCTTTACTTTCATGATGGTGTTCATTATTTTTCCTTTTCTAACATTTAATAGCATCTATGACGTAGACGTCTGAAAACTTTCACATTAACTCTATATCAAATTATAAACTTCTTTTAAAACACACATTTTTTACAACAAAACATTTACAAATCTTATGAAAAATATTAAAATAATATGTAATCTGAGAGGAGGTCCAATACCAACCCTACAAAGCATTTTGCCATAAGACATGGATAAAAGTACAAACGTTATAAAGCATTTTGCCCGCCACCATCACGTCCGCCTTGAGTGGACCTTCAACAGACCAATGCTCCTCCGTTGAAGGTGTTCTAAGTTTTAATATTTATACAAACTAGTTTTGTGTCCACCACATTACAACGGTGTAACGACACGTATTTGATATGTATAGGTAAGGTTCACAACGATGACAACTGTAAACCCAACATATAAATGTACAACCATATCACGCGGGTTCTATCAACCAACAACATGTCAAGACTGGAACAAAAACAAAAAATAAATTTGTCAATACAAAAACAAATTAGCAAGTGGAGTGTACCGACATGAAATTAGTCAATATCGGGTTGCAACACTGAAACTAACTCAAAAAATAAAATCGTTAATGTATAAAACAAATTAACATATTTTTAAAAACTAACATATTTAAAACAAAAAAAAAGCACACACAAAAAACTTCCAGTGAAACAAAAAGAAACTACAAACAAACTTCGAGCGTTGAGGCGACGAACCGACACGAATATAGCTCAATAAGGTCCTTGTGGCATAGCCTATGACAATTTATATAATGGATGTTGAATATCCTTGGATCCTAGCATTTTGTCCAGTACTATGAAATATCTTCGTTTGATATTTACCTTAATAAATTATGTTGCTGCTTGATTTTTAAACCTTCGGCTAAGGGTAGTGAATCGTGGATGGGGGGCGCGGAGGCCCGGCGTGGCCACCTGACTCGCGAACACCGCTATCACCTTGGCGCGGGGCAGCCCGCGTGGAGAATATAGCCGTTGGTTTGGTTGATGGGTGACCGTTGGGCTATTAAAATAAAAAAAAAAATTTCAAACTTATTATAAATATCACAATTCATTTTTTTTTAAATCATCCATCTCATTCTCTTTCTCTCAATATTTCTACTAATACCTCTCATTTGATTTTTCAAAGTTTGTTAAAAAATCATGTCGAGTTCGGGAAATTTCAACTATAACGCTCAATTTCAGATGCAGGGGTTGGACTACATGTCTGACGAGGCCTTTCAAGATCTAATGGCATCTCAAAACGCGACTTTTTTCAACTCGGATACACAATCCGAGTTTTCCGTTTCGGAGACACAACCGGGACCGGATAAACCCACAAAACGCTCTCACAAAGGTAAGAAAACGAATAAAACCGGAGAAGCGGGCGGTTCATCGACACCGACTGTGACGAAGAGAAAGTCTACTCCTTGGAAAAAGGATGAAAAATTAGCGTTGGCTATAGCTTGGATTGAGATATCTCAAGATCGAAACGAGGGTAATTATTTTTTGGTGCATTTTTTTTTAATTTAAATTTTTAGTTTTTGTTTGCAATTTACTAAAGTTTTGTTATTTTTTTTATAGCCGACTTTCATAAACGTCGAGTATTTTGGAGCAAAGTTCGGGAATTGTTTTATGAGCAAGTGGGGAGTAGGGACCGAACCGATAATATGATATCGGGTCAGTGGTCCGATATTCGTAAGTTTGTAGGATTATTTACCAACCTACATAACCGAAATGCAAACCGAATACGACAGAGTGGGTCCGATGATCTTCAAGTTTTTCAATTCACTTGCGACGAGTGGAAAGCGGAGGTGTTAAGGAAGTACGGGATGGTGAAGACGTTTGACGAGCGCTACTTGTGGGACGTGCTCAATAAGTGCTCGAAATGGATTATGTTAGTTACTCTGGATGCGGATGTCGGAAAAGAATCGGCTAAACGTACGAAAACTAGCGAGTCTGGCTCCTATGTCTCTTCTTGCGGCTCGGAGACTCAAATTAACTTCCACCTAAACTTGTCCGAGGGCGATTTGAAAGAGCAAGGCTCTAGCCGCCCCCCGGGTAGGGAACGTGGGAAAAGAACCGCTGATCACGACTTCGGAAAAGAGATTGCTAGAATGTCAATTGGTCTCGAGTCGATTGGTCAAGCTAAACATAATAGAAACCGAATGAGGAGTTTGGAATTTCTAGCCAAAGACTTTAGCCACCTACCGCCATCCGACCAAGCGATAATGAAGGAAGAAAAAGATCGTATTCGGAAGGAATTGACGAAAAAAAATTAAAAACGCTATTTTTATGTATTAATATTTATTTAGGATATAGTATTAAAAAAAACTCAACCAAGCCCCGGCTCACCTGGACCATTACACCCTTTGAGGCTTGGTCTGGGGGCTTGGTTGGAATGCCTAGTCAGCGTCACGTGTCATGAAGATGTTGGTTCACTTGGGGCTCAACCAAGCCCCATTACCCTTAGCCTTATAGCCAACTAGCCAAGTTGCAAGTATTAAAAAAAAAGTTATATTAACTAAACATTGTTTAAGTCACTTTTCAAGTACCTTTCCCACAACTATTTTTGTATGCATGTCTCATTTCTCTTTGTAATTTTATTCCAACAACAAGAAAACATACACATGGGTTAAGGAGGAGGTCAAATCTATACATTTCAATTCAACACTGTTATCCAATTAACAGTCACAGATCTCAAATAAAATTTATATATAAATATTCATTTAGGCATAACTAAATAATTTGGAATCGGATTATTTGTTTCTAAGCTTGTCAATCATATTTCAGCTAATCGTGACCGCCTTTCGTTAATCGTCTCTTCCATTTCATTAATAGTGACCGCCTTTCCTTTCTGTTGTTATATACTCAAAAGATACACAAGTGATTCATTGAGTTAATAATCTCTTTAGATATCATGGTAAAAGCAACAATTACATGTTTTTACTAGAGATGACAATGAGTTGGATTTGAGTAAGGTTGTGGTAGTCATAGTCTCATAAATCTCAGGATTTTCTATTTAAATTAGTTATATAATAAACAAATATCTATATATAATATTCTTTTAAGTTTTAATAGCAAATAACCACATACATATGCTTTTATCTTAAGGGTTAATCCAAAGAAAAGAGAAAAGTTAATGTTGGTATAAACAGGCTCTGAGAAAGCAAAAAAAATTGAGCCGAAGACGAAATTTTTTTTGGGTTTTAAGTAAAAGGAGTATTTTGTTGGGTTTAAACAATTTAATTTTGATATGAGCTTACTTGGTTATAATTTAAGTTGTGTAAAAAACTTTTGTATAAAATATGATTAAACATGTCTCAAATGAGACTAGAACCCATAACATTTTGGTTAGGAGTAATACCTCTTTGCTGCTAAACTAAGCTAGTGGTTATGTAATTGAGTTTAAACACTAAATATACATATTCTTTTAATAAAAATACATATAATTTAAAAATATATATATATTCGATCATAGCGGGGTGTCGGGCCTGTGTCCGTCGACCACCCAGCCCCCCCCCCCCCTAATGGCCGGCCCTGTAAACAAATGTTTAAGTTATTGTATTTTATGTGATTTTCATTCTTAATAACACGGAAATAGTCGTAGTGAGTTATCACAAGATTTTTTGATGTTATTCATGTTCTCGGTCCAATTAACTTCGACGTTAACATTATCAAGATGTAATCTCTTAATCTTTTAGTTAGTGAGCCACGTATGAAAATTCTAGGCTTGAAAATGTTGATTAAAAATATATACAAATAGTTTAAAGTTAAGGATCTAATAATCTATCGTATATATTAGTCTAACTTCATGGAAAAGAATGCGTGTGGGTACTATACCAAAGCAATGCATCTTAATATCTTAGGGGGTGTTTGGTACAGAGAATGGAAAAGGAGAGAAAATAGAAATGGAAATGGAATTGTAGAGAAAGAGAATTGGTATGGAGAATGAGAATCATTTCTCTTGTTTGGTACACGAGAAAATAAACAGAGAACTCTACCATACCCAACCCCACCTCCACCCAACCTGACACCACTCACCACCGCAGCCCCACCACCACCAACACCACCACCACAGCCCCACCACCACAGCCCCACCACCACCACCAGCCCCACCACCACAGCCCCACACCACCAGCACCACCACCACAGCCCTTTCTTTAACCACAGCCCACCACCACCGGCTGCCGCCACCAAATCCCCTTCTTCAACCACAGTACACAAGAAATAAAAAAGATTCAAATTTTTGGAACATAAGATATAGAAAAAGGAGGCTCAGATCTGTCATCACTGCCTCTTTGGAGATTTTGTGGTGGTGGTTGTGGTGGCGATGATGATGATGATAATCAGAAGCCACCTGCGACCACCGCCGATTTCCACCACCACTGTCACCCACCTGCGACCACAATCACCTGACCATCTGAAAACCCTAACCTACCATGAACCACCACTTGAAACCCTAATCTCCGTTCACCCGTACCACCTGCAACCTACAACCGATTACCATCTCTGTGTTCACCACTGCGAACGGCGGAGACGGGGTGGTGGTTGCAGACTTGGAGACGAGGTGGCGGTTGCAGACTTGGAGACGAGGTGGCGGCCGGAGACGGGGTGGTGGCCGGAGACGAGGTGGTGACATGCTTTGAGGAGGCTGCTGAGAAATGGATTTCTCTTTGTTTTAAAGAGAAATGGAATTCTCTAGTTTTAGAGAAATAGAAAGAGAAATAGAAATGAAAAGTAGAAAACAAACAAAAGAAATATTTCTAATTCCATTTCTCCCCAATCAAATCCCTCTACCAAACACCCCCTTATGGTTTTGCTTACAGAGGAGGCAAAGTGAATTTTCTTACTTTTTTTAAAAACCAAATGATAAAAAATATGCCAAATCATCACTAAAAGTAAAGCATTAATGTTATATTAAACGAAAAGTATATTATATATAATAAAAGTGTTAACTTCAAAACAAGTCCTATAACAAATCAACTATATGTTTTTTTTTTGTTTTTGCTATATCATTAGTAGCGACAGTTGAATATTTGATAACCTAGAGAAGCACGTGATGCGATTGTACGTAGTGGTTGACGGGTTTAGAAATTTTTATTAGCGAGTGAATAAGGATCGGATCAAAACCAGTTGTTTAAAACAAGTTACGTAAAAACATCTAATAAATAATTATTGTAAATCTCAACTCGAGTAACCAAATAGAAATTTACAATACACAACTATATATTGGTGACAACCCTGCGGTGGTGGTTGGTTGACAACTGCATTGGTGACGCTAAGGACCCATGCTTACAAACCGTCATCTCGATCAACACGTACAATTTGTTTATTGTCGTAAAATCGTTTATATTAATGAGTTAAGCTGGTCATGCTTGGACACACGAACTAAAATGTGAGAGTCAAAGTTAATCTTTTTTTTTGCTTTGATAAATATATAGATCTTGTTGATAATTCTACTAGTCAATCTATGTAGCGATTTGCAAATATTCTAAAAGAATAAAATACCCTTAAAATGATTATATAAAGTCACATGAGTTTAACAAACGTATTTGGTTAATTTTTAAATTTTTTTGAATGACCAATAAACAAAGAATTGCCTTGATGCTCCGTATGAGGTGACTCAATGGAAAAAAACCACCGTCAGCTGGCCTAACCCAGCCGTACAGAACCTTTAAGCGTCTCCAAGTTATCTCCAGTTACGGAGAAAACACATGCACCCGAAGACCCACTGGTGGTAAAACCTGGACGCCCCTCAGAATCGGAAATCACAAAGATCCCGGTCTTCCTTCATTGAGTCATTCATGCCCTTCCCAGAGTGTTGTCTGTAGCGATTGAACCTAGATCTCCGTTGAATAACAAAATAAATAAATAAATAATCTTCATATAGCATGTGTTTTTTTATCAAGGGAAAGTGATCATTAGTGTTTACGAGATTGCACGACTTAGCTGCTTTTATGTTCGTCCGGATCACTAACGATTAAAGCCAGAGCAGTTGTTATGTTACGACTTGTACGCTTTGCATTGAAACCTATCAATTATTCATATCCAGGGCTTGGTTTTATTAGTCCAACAACCCAAAACGCAAAAGGCGTGAATGCACACAACCTCCTCAACAAGTGTAATATACATGTCAGAAAATATAAATAAAAAACATTAATATATTAATAATGAAATAATTTTTTTTCTTTTCTTTTTTTAAAAATCGCCATAAAAGTAACCATTTTAAGTATGTTGAGTTTTGACTTTTTACCCATGATTTATACCTTTTTATTAATTATTTGTTCAATTGGATTCATTTTCGTTAGTCATATTATTTAGTCATGCATATCAGCATATGATGGTAATTTGTTAATATAATTATATAAGTAATAATGTTATTCATTTCAAAGGTATGTGACTATGTGAGAAAAGCACACTATTATAATATTCCTAATTTTAAGCAACCCATATGAGCCGTAATTTTTACCTTAAATTTTCTTTTGCATTTCAATTTGAGGGAATAAAAAACCCTCATGTCACAGGATAGGGCCCAAATTTTAATATTATAGGTTACATGAATGGACCTTCTGTGTATCTTCATAAATGCAATTTCTTCGCATTAGGCGGAGTATCTTTGAGGAAATTATCATAAACCAAACACTAAAATACGATCTTAATAATAATAAAAAAATACCAGTGGTGCAATATACAAAGATATCTACCTATTCTAATAAAGTAAAATAAATTGAGACACTTGTCATGTTTTAGTTAATTCTTACAATTTTTTTCCCTCCAAAACTAATATACCCTAATATATGTAATAAATCAATAATTATTCACTTTCCTTTTACACTATATTTATTTAATATCTATATATTTTTATAAATGTAAATATTAACATATTATTTTACTATATATTTCAACATACTTGGTGAATTTCAAAAATCAACAACAAATCATGTTTCTCAAATGAAAATTGTTTTGGGTTTTTTTGTGGAAGTTAAATTTGATTTTATGGGTTAAAAGTTGGTAAATAGATTATTTGGTACAAGTTAAGTACATTTATGTCAAACTTTGTTACGGGTCAAAAATGAAAATTTTGAGTATTTTTAAAAGTTTGAGAATGCAAAATAGATTTATCGTCAAATTTGTTATGGGTTCAAAGTGTTGACTTTAAAATGTCAAAAGTATGAAAGTTAGAATTTTAAACATGATTCGGGTTTCAAGTTTATTTTAAAAGGCATTTTTTGAAATAATCAAAAGGTTCGGGATTTGGCAAATTGACTATTTTTCCCTCAACTATTAAAACTTATTAAAGATTGCGAACACTTTCGACATGCCACCCCCATGCCTATCAATGCTTCTAACTTTTATCAAATTTTAAATATTTATGTCAACATTAATTTTTCCTTCAATGGTGATCAAAACGTTGTATGACAGCATGTCATGCAAAACTATGCTCAAATGAAACAAAATATTCACAAAATTAAATGGGTTAACATGTTATTTTTTATATTGTCATTATGACAAAGTTGAGAAGCTCTCTGAAACTTATCAAAATCTTTTTTATGGTGTAGCTCCGAAAAACATAGTTCTTGAAGAACATCCATTGTTACAATTTAATATCGTACTTTCTTTTGATGGGTGGTAAATTGATAAATATATCAATAAAGGTAACGCCTCTTTTGTATTTAGGCTGAGTGGTTAGAACTACTATCGTATGAGAAGTCTTATTTTCGAAATTGGTTCATAATCAAAATTCTTTCAATTATACATATATGACACCGAGAATGAATTTTTCAATAGAAAGAAGCATTCTCGGGTATGATTTTGCACGGACATTTTTTTTATTAAGTTCATTTAAAAAAACCATTTTGTGATATAAATAAAATCAATTTATGTACACATTGTATAGTTACCAGCATAGATGTAATACATTTTTTTCATATACGCAATGTAATTATTTTTGTTACTTATAATTTTATAAGTTGAATTATTCCGTGTGTAATACGCGCTTTAACACTAGTTGGTTAATATATAAGGAATTAGTATTACACAAATAAAACCTAATAGTATGTTAAAAACAAGTGTATGTTGTTTTCACATATACCTCAGTCGGTAAACGTCATCAACCTTTCTATTATTGACCAAACGTGTTACGTGCACTTCAAAGTTCAAACCTTCTAACTTATACCATTGTATATTTTAAGTAAAATCCCAAACACATAAATAGTGCGATGACATTAAAATCACAAAATATTTTCATAAACGTTTTTTTATTCACAAAAAATACATGTATCGAATTACAAGCACCAAGCCAATTAAATGTTATGGATTTGTCATTGTATATATGCTTTTCTTAAATTTAACTTTTTTAGAAAATCAACTATATGCTTTAAAATTAAATTAAGATATAACCATCATTATCAAGTGTAAAGGATGTCATTACTCAAAAGTGTTTCGAATGCATCATCAATGAGCATACCAAACTCTCTGATATTGATTAAACGCCAAACCACCATCTTGAGACTCATTAAATATGAATTACTTTTAAACAAATATCTTCAATTTAACAAAAAGTTTTTATATTTCTTTAGTGATTGTGCATATACACGTCTAATTATATTTACTATTTTCTTACTAAATGAAGTATCAACTCACTTTTCAAGTCTCAATATTGAACATCATATACGTACATAGACAATTCAATGTCACAAACACATGTGCATATGGAGACACGTTAACAACGTAATCTCAATATCCATATGTTTAAAACAAATTCTAAGATTAGACACCTTTTCCTATAAATATTTTGCTCAAACATAATCTGAAGACGCGAGTATACGATATATATAAAAGACAATTTTATAAACATATTGTGTATGGTTTCGACAAGCCAAACAATTAAATGGTTCCAAATAAATTTCGAGAGACTAAGAGATGAGTGAGTTTATGATAAGAGAAGAAGAATCGTAAATGAGTCGAACGTAGTTAAGCTCTAGCGAAATGACGTGACCATAAAGTTTTAAGATTCAACTTATTCTTTTAAGGTCAAACCACCTTAATGTTAACTAGCTCTAGGTATAAACCGCTAGAACCCGCATAAAATACAGTTAGCTATACTTTATGCGAGTTGATGTAACGCTAAGTTACAAATAAAACGTTAAAAGAAGTTAAATAACCGTCTTATACATATAAAATGTTTTTTTAACCGTTAACAAATAGAGAATTGTTTGGATACTTTGTACAGAGTGTGGCAAAAGGCCACCGCTAGCTAGCCTAATACAGTTGTACGTCTATACGGAGCTCTTAAGCGCCACAAAGTTATCTTCAGTTTCAGAAAAAACCTACCCGCTCGAAAGTCTACTGATGATAAGGTCCGGACGTACTCAGAACCGAACTAAAGATCTCAAAGCGTTGTATGTGTAGATTAAACCTGAGTCAGTATAAAAAACCTCATGCTTTCTGTCACTACATGATCACATTAGTAATTACCATATAATAAGTGTAGCTAGAAGATACAATTAAATAATTAACCTACCATGCATATACACGTAAATATTCCTCAATAGTGTTTTGTAGAATTGTAGGAATAAAATAATTGTAGGAGACGACTATAATTAATTAACCATATAGAAATAATAATTATATCACTCGTTTATTTTCCATGAAGTATACAGCCTATATATATATATGTTCACCACTTCTATATCTATATCCTCCGGCAACTCTCTCTTTTCTCCCTCTCTCTCTCTCTCTCTCTCTCTCTCTCTCTCTTTTCTCCCTTAGACAAAATGGATTGTCGGAAAATGGATAACGACAATCTGACGCCAGTGATAACCAAGAGGCTATGCATAATAATTAGAGCAATTGTGTACATGGTAAGAAAAGGCTTAACTAAAACCATCCCATGGTTCCAATTCCACATGATGCTCAAAAGATCAACAAAAGCCATCGGAAACCTCCTTCTCGACCACCAAACACTCACCTGCCGCCCTAACAACATCCACACCACCTTCATTGCTCCGGTTGAATACGAGTTCAGCTGCAGTAACACCCCACTGTTTTACCACAGACGTAGTAAACATAATAAGCGTCATGGCCGTGAATTGACCGTTAATAAAGTTAGAAAAGTGTTTGATATTTTGAATAGTTATGATGAGGAGATAACGGGAACGGAAACGGAAACGGGAAAGTCGCCGTTGACGTTGTTAGGGTTTGGGAAGAGTCCGAATGTACCGCGGCTTCGGGTGACAGATTCGCCGTTTCCGGTGAATGACACAGAGGAGGATACTATTCAGGTTAGTTAAACTCTTTAGTGTGTGTAATAACTGAAATCCATGTCATCGGTTAATCTATTTTATTAACCAGTTGGGTTTTAGTTAATTGATTCAGTTTAATCAGTTAGTTTGTTAGTTTTCTGTCTGGTTCGGTTAACTTTGGTTAATAAGTAATAAGTAATAACTAAAAGTAAACTTAGAGCTAAAATTTTTGCTTATAAAATACATGAAAATGAATATGCGGTATAAATTAATGAAGTGGAGGTACAAAAGTAGTGTCGTACCAAGAAAAAAATTTCACAAAGATCAGAAACGGTTCGATGTTAAAATTTAATAAGGGTGGAACGAGATTTTAACTCATGTATAACTTGAGAATTTATAGGCTTTGATTTGGTTGTTTTCGATTAACTTTTTGTGTTGTTTTCTATATTTACATATACTTCTATCGAGATTTTACATATATTTACATATGTTAAAATCTCATACACCTTTTGTGTAGACCCACCCCTGTACAAAAGATTGAAATATATGTAAATATATGGTTTGATTTGGTTATTTTTGATTAACCGACGGTAAAGAGAAAAACCGATAGCCAGTTTCAGTTACTTTCGATTTAGTTTTGTTGGCTTTCGGTTTTGGTTTTTACTCATCTCTCTCAGAAGGTGTAAATGTTTTCATTGATATTTACTGTGTAATTACGGTTTCAAAAAGTATACTTAACCAGTTAACCCATTACAAAGCTAATTTTTAATTTTTTATTAATTACATTGTGTTTAATAAGGTGGATAAGGCTGCGGAGGAGTTTATTAAGAATTTTTATATGGAATTGCGGCGACAGAAAAACAGAGCCGCCGTGGAACCGCCGTCACCGTGGAAGTGGGCCCAAGTTCGATGATGTTATTGGTGTGTTTATTCTGAAAATTTTAATTTTTCTTTAAATGTTTATGACCATTTTGTTTATGAATAATGAAAGATTTGATTTTCTTAATGTATAGTTTGTTAATTTGTTTGTATGGTCGTATGGATGAATTCATGGGTTGTATGTTTTTCTAAACTTTGTAAATAAATTAAATATACACAATATTTAGGTTTTGATCTTCAGTGGAGTTGGTCCAAAACCAGATTTCACCTAAAAAAACAACATTTACTTTTCAAATCACCTAAATTAAACTAAAGAAAAGTTACATTTTAAGGTCATATGTTATGGTTAAAGTCATCACCAAGATTCATCCTATTGTATTGCGACACATGACGCTGAATGGACCTAACCGTTCACCTCTTGTCCATGACGCCACCATTCGCTTGTGATCCGCTAGCCAGCTTGCGCTTGCCCATCGTTTGCTTGACACATGTTGCGGTGTTCGCAAGTGGCGTGGCTCCGTTTATAATATCAAGTGATACATCTGCATAGCATATGTTAAATTCAACAAAATTGACTCGTTTTCACAACAAGTCAAATTCAAATATACAATCATTTGATTTTTGAAATACACATGTATGCATACGTATGTGCATGTGTATATATGCTTTTATATAAAAACGAATACGCTACTTATAATACTTGCTACTTGGGATGTTCACTATTTCTGCTTGATGTTTCGTGTTTAAGACTTTAAGATGATTGGTTTCCATGGTAGTTAATTAGGTATAGATGTCAAAAGGTTGTGGGGAGTCCATTTGTCACAATTTACGAAGTTGCATTACTATTAAGAAAAAACAGAATTACAGAAATTGTCTTTTATGTTTCACTCAAATTTCACTCGTTTTCCATGATCTTCAAAATTGATCTTTTTTTGTCCTTTACGTTTCAAAATCCAACAATATTTGTCGTTGTCGCCTAACCCGGTTAGATTTTCTCGTTAAGTCAGATCATGTACCTTACACATGAGAGCAAATTAGTCATTTTACCTATTAAATTAAAATTAGTCTTCTTCCTCCGTAGCCATCAAGCTTTCTGGCAGCCACCACCAAGCTCTCCAGTAGCCACTGCCGCCGCCGTCTTCTCCGACAAAGAAAACCGCCTCCACTCCCACCGGAAACCACCATGGTCAACCGCGTTCCGGTCCACCATGTCTATATATATGTATGCATTAACCCAGCACTCCACTCTCCTCTCCTCTCCCCTTTGAGTTCGTCCACAACCACCGTAGCTTAATCTCCGGCCACCACCACCATTTTCTCTGACAAGCCACTACCACTGCCACCGGAACCCTCCACCGCAGATGCCCACCACCGTAGCTGCCTACCACGACAAGCTACCACCACCGGTGAGCCACCAGTGCTTCTTTTCCATGCATCCATGAGAAGGAGATGATACCACCATTGTTACTGCTGTTGATATGAAGTGCTTCAGTTTCTTCATTTTACATAGGAAATGAAGATGAAAGAGAGAGAAGGAGATGTTGTGTGTGGGGGAGAGAGAGAGATGGGGTTTAAATGAAGAACAGGTGCCAGCTTTGACTTCAGACAAGCCTTTCTTCCTTGTGTAATATTAAGATTAAATGATGGCGGGAGACGGGCAGATGGTGGCCGGCTGGATGACGGGAATGGTGGTGATTCGCGATGATGACGAACTGATGGTGACCGGTGGGAGACACGATGATGGTGATGGAGAGGTGATGAAGCAGTTTTGTAAGAAAAGATGGCGGCGGCGGTCACCAGAGAGCTTGGTGGTGGCCGGAAAGCCTGGCTATGGAGGAAGAAGAAGAAGGCGAGAAGAGAGAGAGAGAGTATAATTATATATTAATTTTTTATTGTTTTTGTTTATTTATTAAAATATTATTTTAATTTAATAGGTAAAATAGACCAATTTGCCCTCATGTGCAAGGCACATGACCTGACTTAACGAGAAAATTTAACCGGGTTAAACGAAAAGGACAAACGCTGTTGGATTTTGAAACATAAATGACAAAAAAATCAATTTTAAAGATTGTAGCATCACCCTTAAGTGTAGAACAAACACTATTGGATTTTGACGGGAATGACGTAAGCAACTAAGCACTAAACATATTACTTGTACTTAGGTTTCAAAAAACCTAACAGAAAAGTATTATGGAATCAACTAGACCCATAATATCCCTTTTAGTGCATTACCATTTAACAATTTCTTCCAAGTATTTGATGGTTCGACAGTTTGATTAGTGTTTTAAATCAGGTGTTTGAACTTTAAATTAACAAAAATTAAGTCGTTTGGAGTATCGTTTCGAACTAAGTTTTACATCAATCGACTCGTATCATTCTTCCGATAAAAAACCCAAAAAAAATGAGTTTTAAATTCGGAAAAAACTTAACGTCGTTATGTTTTTTTTAACGCGATACCATTGAGAGCCATTTTTTTTAAATTTGAGACCATCCGAGGGAATAAACTAAGTTGAGATTATTATCGGCCAATAACATTTATTTGGGATTATTAAAATCCAATTTGCCTTCTAAAACATGCCATTAAATATATATTATGCTACAAGTTAGAGCCATTTTAAGGGTGAATGGAATGCAGCCAACACAGGAGGCCGAAATGAAAATCCGTGTAGGCAAAGAGATGAGATCGGAATAAGGAAGCGTTGGGCATAAAAGGAGATCGGTAGGCGGGATAGCAAGAAGGCCGCCTCTCAGCTCCTCCTCCCCTCCCACTCTTCCCACCCTCATTTCATTGGTACCACCATAAACCGGTCTTCCTGAATCATTCCATTGGATCCTTTTATGACATAAGAAAATTAGAGTCGACTTGAAATTCTTTTATCCAACGACACAAACAAGCATGTATCAACAGACAAGTATATATATAGATAAAAAAGCTAAATGTCAATAATGTTTACGAGGAACAAACCTGTAAGACCTTGAAAACAAATTCGTATTTGATTATCAAAGACGTGTGTTGGTACATGATGTCAGTAGTTCAGTGTCAAGTGTCTGTAATCGAGTTTGTTAGATTTGTGTTTTTGTGAACTAAGCGAAGTTAGTGACAACTTCGCCTGAACATGCCAGGCGAAGTTGTCGTGATTATATAAACTTAGGTTACGGCTTAAGTTTTAATTATTCAACGAGTTTCAGTTTACGTGTAACGAGTCAGAGAGTTTGTGTAATCAGTGATCATTGTATCACGTGTTTCCGGTTGCAATACAACGTGTTTGTGTTTATTGTAACGTGTGTTTAATCGTATCATCTTCTACGCTCGTAACGTCTTACGTAGGGATTCCGCACCTACGTAGAACGAGATATCTCGTGTAGATCCGGCTGGGAACCTACAATTGGTATCAGAGCTTTTGCTCGTGATTGTGTGGTTCGGGATTATCACGCGGGTGTAGAAATCGTTCCGTTCGACTAGTCGCGGGACGTGTTTATCGAGTTTTTGTGTTATACTCACCTCCTACCATCATAAACAACCCATTACACCTTCACAAACCTCGTAAAATCCAGAAATCAAACCTGCAAAAACTTCGTGTTCATCAGGCGAAGTTGCCGTCACTGTTCGTAGGGTTTCGGCGAAGATATAAGGTTAAGCGAAGTTATCCACAACTTCGCCTACCTTCTCAAGTTCGCTTATCTCAAGCGAAGTTACCCATAACTTCGCCTACTTCACAAGTTCGCTTATCTCAAGCGAAGTTATCTACAACTTCGCCGAATCAGGCGAATTTAAAAAGGAAGCGAAGTTCAGAATCAGCGAAGTTCTGACTTAAGCGAAGTTATCCACAACTTCGCCTACAGTACTGTTAAAAATAAAATTTTTATTTTTTCGGGTTTCTTTGTGTTTCGTGAAAGATGTCTTCAATCAATATTACGGAACTGGTAAAGATGGAAGTGGAAGCGGGTTCAGCTACAAAGGCACCGAAGATGCTTAAGAAAACCGATTATGTAGCGTGGAAAGATCGGTTTGAACAATATGTCAAGTACCAAGACGCTAAAATGTGGGTGTGCATTCAAGATGGTTACATTCCACCAACTGCTGAGTATGAGGGTCGTGATCAGATAAAGAAATACAAAGAGATGGAAGAAGAAGAAAAGAAAATGTATGAGGCTGAAAGCAAAGCTCATGCAGCGATAACAATGGCTCTTCCACAAGAGATTCTACACACCTTCAGAAAGTATAAAACTGCTAGAGAGCTTTGGGAAGCACTTGAAAACCGTTTTGAGGGTAATGTGGGGATTCATGCATCAAAGATTAAACTACTTAAAACCCAATTCTCGGTCTTCAAGTACTCGAAGAATGAATCACTTGATGATATCATCACTAGATATTATCATCTGATGACCGAACTCAATAACTATTCCATTACTTACAAAGAAGATGAGATCGTTGAAAAGCTTCTTGATGCTCTCCCACCGAACGGGAGATGAAATTATTTTTCAAGTCTACTACTTCGTAAGAAGTTCCTTTACTATGTTTAACAGAAAATTAATCCAACCTTGGAAAGTGATAGATATACTGATTCTGTGTGCTTAACTAGTGAAGTTATAAGGCCTAAAAGACTTTAGAACAGTCATTGTATGTCATGGTAGCTTTTTATTGTGCGTAAAAGTAGAAGTGATACTAACTAAATCTACTCGATTTTATGTGGAAACTTCTTATGAGTTGTGCATGTCTCCATATATATCTTTTCGAATGATAAGCAGAAAAGCGATTACCCAGTCATACACGAGCCCGTGAGTGTTCTGATTCCCGTGAAGATAGCGTGTCAAGAAACTGCAGTGATCCAGATTCGGGACTTGCAGTAGTTTATCTGAAGTTGTGTAAATACTTAAAAAAAAAAAGAAAAATTTGAGACATTCTAGAGTTCATAATATTTATACTTCTCAATCAAGGTGTAAGAAAGAGAACGGGAAGCAAAATCTAAAGATCGAAGAGTACTTACTATTTAATCAGACACTACGGGTCGAGGTCAACTCGGGGTGACTTGGGGAAAACCAAATACGCTTTGAGCATAGATAGGAGGTATCATAATCTCTGAGTTGCTGCCCATTTAAATTTTGAGCTTAATTGAACCTAACCCGTATCACAGAAACGATGAAAACCATTCTAAGTTATTTACCTGCTTACAACCTGTTTCTTTATGTCATAATACAGCTAAACACGGATCTGTGTGACAGTCACATAGTTAGTATGATTCCTGTTCGGATCTTTTCTAAAACATGGTAGTCCCTATCGAGACTGAAATTTGATCCCGTGTATTTTATTTTTAAATTTTTCTGCTTATGTAGTTGTTTGATTTTATACCTGGTTACTTGGTCTTGATCGTATCATTTAATTCTTTAAAGGTTGTTTTAAAACTTAATTGCAAATTGTTCAAATTATAGGGGTTTGTTTTGAAAATTTTCATATATAGGCGAACTTATCCATAACTTCGCCTGCAATAGGCGAAGTTATCCATAACTTCGCCTGTCAAATTTTGACCCTATATAAAGAAGTTTTAAGGTCAGACATGTTCATTATTTCAAAACCAGCGAACTTATCTTCGAATCCCTAAGCGAACTTATCGATCTCGATTCATCTGAGTTTTCTTTCTTCAATTCTAATCCGATTAAAGGTGTGTAGGGTTCTATATATCGTATAATATTTGTCATAGGGTGTTAATCATAGGTCGTATTGACCCGATTCTCGACCTCGTCTTTTGAAACATTAAACACCCGATTTCAAACTTGTTATTACGTGGTCATAATCAATTTGGTCGTCTAGAACTTCATAAAAACATGTTTTACGGAGGCCTTAATCTCCAATTTCACCAACTACACGTCGATTGATTCGTCTATCTGTTGCCGATTCATATTCAGGCGAACTTACAGTTTAGGCGAAGTTATCCATAACTTCGCCTGAGGTTCAACTTCGCCTGACAATTAATTAGGTTACAGTATATGAGGCGATGTTGTGGTTAGGCGAAGTTATCATTAACTTCGCCTGGGCCTTTTTACTTAACAGTTAACAGACGAAGTTCAAGTTGAGGCGAAGTTGTTCCCAACTTCGCCCCACCTTTAACTTCGCCTATACAGAATAAATCACAACTTCGCTCATGGTAACAGGCGACCTTGTGATTTGCTTTGACGTTTATCTAACTTAGTCTGTTTGATGCAGATATGGCTGCTGTAGGTGGTGCAGGCGGTGATGACAGTGGAGACAACCAAAGACAGTTCTTCCCGGGTCACAACATGTATATAACATTAGACCCGGAGGCGAGCGGAGTTGATGATTCCGCGAAATCATCACATTCTTACTACGCTCGTGTATATTCCACGCGATTACGACAACACTGCCAATATCCTTGCCAAACATTGAGGATTTTTGGCAGACCGTGGAATATGACTGTAGGGTCGAGCCCCCGGTGATGCGAGCAACAGTCAACAATCATATTGTTCAGTTCTCATCTGAACAGATCCGGGCGGCTTTACGATTTGGAGATGAGACGAGGGATGACCCGACAGATTTTGTGGCTCCTTTCCGTGATGGAGCGTTTCTGAGGATGGGATACTCTGGTCCCCTGGGAGATACTCAGAGAAGGAAAGGGTTTTTACTTGACCAGTGGCACTTTCTCATGCATGTCATGATTGTATGCATGTCAGGGAGAAAGGCGGGCACTGATGGCATGGGCGTGACCATGCAGTCGGCGATGACTGCTCTGACTTAGAATAAGCGTTACAGCTTTAGTCAGATGGTCTTCTACGAGATAGATCGACAAAGAAGAGCGGTGGCGCGTGAGAGATTTATCATGCATCCAAGATTCATTCAGATGATCTTGAATCATGTTGCTCCAACGCTACCTCAGCGCCGCCCAATCAGATACGTAGAAAGTGTGAGCAAAAGGATCTTCGCCCAATGCAGATCCTCCAGTGCGAGGAGCAAACCTGAGCTCCGTCCTCGACATACTCCACTATTCGGGTACTTGATCAACCCGGGGTATGTGCCTGCTCGAGGGGATGAGTTTCGGGACCCGGCACTACAACAGGCAGGAGCACCTCAAGCTATACCTGCTGCTCCTGTTGTGTCACCGGAGGAGAACGTTGACCTTGACGCAGAGTTTGGCGGTCAAGGATTTTTTGACATGGAGAGGGTTGATCCAGAGGAGAATGTACAGGTCTCGGTTGAACGAGCTTCGGGTGTGAATGTTACTAGGGCAGCTACAACGGTGGCTGACTCAGATTCTGATGATGAATTGGCCGAAGCAAGACGGATTTTGGTAACACATGAACGGACTCATGGGAAAAGAAAGAGAGCTGATGATGACAGCGAGTCAGACTATGAAGAAGAAGTGCAACAGTTGATTCGTCGATCAAGAAGGGAACGGGCAGGTGAAGGATCGGGAGCTGGTGAGAGCTCGAGGGTGGTACGTTTCACCCCACCCGCACTGTCCGGTATGACTATTGTTCCCTCATCATTACAGGTTACAAGGCCAAGCGCCACGGACGTTCCCGTGGTGGCTACCTCATCATCTTTTGGCCTCCCACCAACTACTTTCCAACTTTCGGCTCCGGAAATCGTATCGTTGCCACCTCCAACTCTTACTCCAACGGAGGTCGTGGCACATTTTATTGAGTCGACGGTTGTGGCCACTGCAGGGTTATCGGTGACGATACCACCTGCGGTTACGTCTTTGCCTACTTCTGAGGTCCCGGTTACATCGGAAATCCCTCCTCAGTACACTCAAGATATATCACATCTGAGGTTTGATTTCGATGCAACCTTATCAGACTCAGAACGGATAGCAGCACTTGAACGGGTCGTGGCAGAACAATCAAGGATAAATCTTATCCAGACCCAGGCTATTCAACGCCTAGTTGCAGAGAATCAGATGCAGTCGTCCCTGCTGGTAGAACATGGCAAAATCATAGATGCTTTGAAGGAGTTCTTGGCATCTCAGGGGGAGACGAGCTGTAAAGGCGATGAGTTGAGGACGAAGAAGCGCAATGATAGAGACGATGATCCCAATGCATCGAAAGGTGCAGGTGGTGAGTTGCCAAGAACTATACAAGCTCTTGGGACTTCCACAACTCAGGGGGAGTCGACAAGTGCAGCTGGTGGTGATGATGTGGTGGTTGTGGAGGTTGAGGAGATGGATGATGACTATATAGGTGATGATGATGTATTACCGGTGGATGAGATAGAGAAGATTGGTGCAGAGATAGTGATTGATAATGATATTGAAGAGGGAGAGATAGTAGAGGAGAATGTGGAGCATGAGATACCGCAAGTGATGAACGTAGATAGGAGTCAAGAGATTGGGAATGATGAGACTGAATTGGAAGAGCAGCCTAGATGGAAAGAAGGCTATGCTCAATGGTTTGTAAAAACGAAGAAACCGGCGGTCCCTACAATGTTCAAGAAGAGTTACAACATTAGAGGCTATGCTGAAGCGAGAAAGGGGATTATTTGCTGGATATATGATGAGCAGTTGAGGCTCTTTGTGATTAAGAGATATGATGGCGTTCAGTACTTCAAAAGATTGTTGAGATCATTGAATACATTGCCAGAATGTGAGGTGAAAGACTTAGCCAGATTGGGATTGATAAACCGAAGTGATGATAATATGGCTAGAGTCATCAGGAAGATAGTATGGAAGGAGAGTATAAAGGAAAAGAAGTTCGAGCTGTTGAAACCACAGAAGGGAAAACTTATCGAAGACAAAGATAGAGGATTGAGAGCAGATGGCAGATTATGAAGTATAAGCCGATCCGGTGCTTGAAAGAAGTGCCGATGAAACAAATGCCCAAGGATGTGCTCAAAGAGTTGAAGTGGTGGTATGTAGATTGTGAGACAGCTGAAGCAGTGATGGAAGACGAAGATGAACAAGAGCTGCTGAGAGCCTATGATCCGATGCATCTAGTGAACTTGTCGCAAGCTGATCTGCAGGTGCTGAATGAGAAGAAAATATTTTATATTCCTGCGTGGAAAGACGAAGCGAAGAAATATCAAAGAATTGTATCAGTTTGTGTACGTGAAGGAGTTCATGCTTAAAAATGAAGATCAAGATTCTTGAAGATTACAAGACACGTGTTTGAAGATAAAGATATGAAGCTACTGCAAAGGGGGAGTCTGTTGGTACATGATGTCAGTAGTTCAGTGTCAAGTGTCTGTAATCGAGTTTGTTAGATTTGTGTTTTTGTGAACTAAGCGAAGTTAGTGACAACTTCGCCTGAAAATGCCAGGCGAAGTTGTCGTGATTATATAAACTTAGGTTACGGCTGAAGTTTTAATTATTCAACGAGTTTCAGTTTACGTGTAACGAGTCAGAGAGTTTGTGTAATCAGTGATCATTGTATCACGTGTTTCCGGTTGCAATACAGCGTGTTTGTGTTTATTGTAACGTGTGTTTAATCGTATCATCTTCTACGCTCGTAACGTCTTACGTAGGGATTCCGCACTTACGTAGAACGAGGTATCTCGTGTAGATCCGGCTGGAAACCTACAACGTGCCTGCTAATTTCAACACAAATGAGAAAAAAAAACATAACATCTTATTTTCAAACCTGGCTCAAAAATTATGCAGTTGCATACATAAATAGCAATGGTGCATGACTTCGTACACTTCACATAACCAATTCCGTTTATATGATTGTTATACGTATTTTGTTTTTTACACATGTAACATAAGTATGTCTTTTTTTTTTTTAAACATGGGATTTTTGTTATGTTTTTTTTTCTATTTATGAAATGTCATCTCCATGGTCGTGAACTTGTGATATGATCAATCAAAAATAGCACATGTATAATATATTACTTGTTTTAGATTATGATCTACCTGTCTGAATTAATTTTTGAAAAGTACTACTTCTTTTGGATAACTATATGGTTGGAAATTGATTTCAAGTATTTGATTCACCTGACCCTAGTTTTTATTAAGCAGTCCTAGTTGTGTCTCAATCGCAATTTAATTCATATATTTATATAAAAATTAATGTAAACAGTTAAACACTTATATCAATTACGTTATCTATAACAAATTCAATGATGTTAATCGGGTTCAAAATAAATTGGAGATTGTGACATCAGAAAAATGGGACTTTTAAAAGGTTGTTATTGAATAAAAATATAAAATGGGCCGTTAATTCTATAACACTGGGCCAGTGAACAATGTTTACTTATAGAAAGCCCAGTTTTGAAGGGCCAGGTGGCCCATGTTAGCCCTGTCGATAATTATTAAGTGCACAAGTTGCTTGTCAAACACAATTTAAAATGAAGTGCTGTAATATATAACTTTTAAATAAATACGATAATTAAGAGAGACAAAAAAAAAGTATTATACTTAAAACTGAATTACAAGTTTGTAGGTCCCGAAACCGGATCCGACAAACGAACGGCTTTGTTCTTGATAAACTCTCGAGACGGGTGCGGTATAAACAAACGATCGAACAAATATATAAAGATAATATTGGACGACTCTGTAACCGGTAACAAAAGATTTATAACATAAAACGAACCGATCCCACCCAAGGTGAGCTCCCCTTGGGTGGTTGTTTACACACTACAAAACACACACATACATATGACAACATATTACATATATATAGCCAAATAAAAACATAATCTAGAAGCTTTATTCCCGTTGAAGCTAAACGCGTGTCGAAGCTCTCGTCTCGTGTTCGGATTTCTCGCAACATTAATTATTATCTTGACCGTGAATAAATAATGGGTTTCGTAATTTGATATCGTAAGTCACAAATATTGGCCTTACAATTGCACAATGATGTGTGTTAGGAGGTTGTTAATAACATTGAATTGATATAAGTTATAGTTGATTAGTATCTTAAAATTGGCTTTTAATATAATATATTAATGACATATGATGCAATGTAACATGTTGAATAAAGGAAACTATCATCTGATGTTGCTGTGCTGTTTTACTTAAGTTGCACATTGCTGGTTGATTAAAGAAATACATATTATTTTGACAGATTATAACTGATGTGTGTCTAATAACCCTATAAATATGACCCTCACAACTAAGCTTTAATATTAAAACGAAAATCCTAAAACCACACACAACCGGCAAGTGTACCGATCGCAAGTAGTGTAGACTTAGGAAGTCCGAGTATCGAACACGTGGACACGTCAGAACGCTAAAGATCACTAACCCTAGACAAGACCTACCTTAGAATAATAATTATATTGATTTTTTGATTTTTAAATACTTAACTGAACTAACTAGACTGACTGACAAAACTTACAAAAAATAGAAAACTTAACGGAAAACTAACTGTGTTAACTTAGGATGGAGAAAAAAAACGTCTACCTAGGTCTGAATCAAATTGTAGGCTTAACAAGCTAATGGATTGAATGATATCAAGACACCGGTCCCTAAAGATGACACGACTAAGGATCGCTCGGGCTCACTGGATTACCTCTCGGTCTCACTCAACAAGCCTAAACTACTCAAAATCGGCTAAAACGACCAAACCGGGAAACAATTGCTAACGTGTTCTAATGCTAGATCACCTCTCGGTCTCACCAACACTCGACCCTAATGGCAATGAATACTACACAACCAAGGATAGAGATACAATTCAACTTAAACCAAAATAGATCAACTAGTCGCTCACAACACCTAAACCTGACAAGAAACGAACTCGCTCTCGCGCAATCCTTATTCTAGCATACAAAGGTAATGAGACAACCCTAACTTCCTATCACCTCTCGGTCTCAAAGAAGGTGTTTAACCGCTGTACTTAATCCAATAAATCATGCAACAAAACCCTACGGTTGTTCCTACCGCAAACAAACCCTAAACACAAAGTCTAGAATCAAACAATGCACCAATCAATCAATACAAAACTAATCAATCAACACACGGGGTTTATGCAATGAATCACCAAAATTTCCAGCCCTTAAACACAACCTATTTCATGTCTAAATCAAACTTTACAATAGCAATTCAAGTATATTAATCAAACAATCCAACAAGCTCATCAAACACTAACAAGAATCATCATTCCTAGGTAGAACTAACAAAATTAGCCAATGATCATATTTGGACAGCCATGAACATTAAATAAAAGCATCATTAAACTCATCTTAAACATCAATTCAAACATTCAATAACCAATACTAATCAATAACAAGTCAATCTCTCAAGTAATTGCAAAACTACTAATCAATTGAACAAGTAAATCAAAGTATATGAACAATGAAAAAGATGTAAGGATATGAATGAATTCCGGGCTGTTCTTGGCTGCTACAACTGATGAAAAACCTTCCCGAGGCTTGATTCTTGTGTCTTCTTCCTTCCCTAGCCGCTACAAGTCCAAACCCTAGGTCCACAAAACTTTTTCTTCTTTTCTTTCTCCTGCTCTGCTGCGATCGGAAGTCCTGCTGCAGCCCCTAGGGTTTTTTTATTTTTTTTATAATATAATATAATATGGTCTTGGGCCTCCATGATGCATACGGGTCGAGTCTTGAGTTGTTTACTTGAAAACGTATGCGTAAAATGCTCGTAGAATGCTCGAAAAGTCCCGGTTTCTTCCTTTCTTTTACCCAAAACCTACAAGATTAATAAATGTATGTAAAACCTATCTAAAACGAGTTAAAACATATAAAATATAATAAATTACGTAGATAAAACGTGCGGAAAATACGAGTGTTTTACAACACATCAATAACGTATAGACTTTGGCCATAGTAATCAACAATGAGAATGTTGCTAAATGTAGTTTTGTTGTATATCATGAGAATACAAGTACTGTTTCAAAAGCTTTCCCAGGAGGTTGTTTGTTGACATTTCCAACAGGTTGTATGCTGTGTGTGATATAATAATATAAGAAATAATAATAGAGTTTAAGTGACAAAAAGATTGGTGACATAAAGTTGCCTTTTGTTATCGTATAGGTGATATAAAGTTGCCTTTTGTTATCCCAGTTCTCATTTTGTGAACCTTGAATGTTACTGTAGTGTAACAGAAGCAATACATTGTCTGGATTTTAGTGGCAAATGTAATTACAAAGATAGATGATATTATGGTGACAGTCGTTAACGGGTTTTGAGATATTAGGTAGTAGATTTTTGTTCATTCAATAGTAGGTTTAAAAATGCTTCAACAGGTTACAACTAACAAAATATATATAATAAGGACTTATTATACGTAATACAAGTTTTATTAATGGCAAAGTAGATATTAAATATTAATAATTCCATAAGCATCACTAAGGATGATCAGTCAATGTCATAAGGTTTGCAAGCCTCGATGACGGCGTCCCAATTGGCTTCCCACCATGCGTCATTCGAGTCGGTGTCGTTAGTTGGGCATACCGGTATGACTGGTACAGGTGTGGGTGGTGGGTCAATGCATGCAATGTTATTGTTTTCTTCATTATGTCTGTTGCTGTTGTGTGTGGGTGTTGCTGAGAATCAAGAATGTTATTTTTTTTTGTAAATAGAAACCATTAGTATAATTTATAGTTAAATCATATGAGTAGTGAAATAGGTTATGAGTGTACCCTGGATTTGTCGTTTTACATGTTTTGTTGTTGAAGCCTTTATTGGAGCAGAATTCACGTTTGTGTTGATTTGGGTAGCATGACATAATTTCCTTTTCTCATAGCGCTTTGTTGGTGCTGTACTTTTTTTTTCATCGGTACCTTGTTAAATATATGCGAATCAAAATGGTGTGCGTAGATATGTAACAGGAATATGAGTATTGGAGCTTTAGACTTACCATTTTCCGAGTGGTTGGTTTCTTGTTTTGTTTCCTGGTCTGGAGCCAGCAACATACCTTTCCTGAAAGGCTGTGATGTATTTGTAGTTTTAACATGATATATAGAGAAGTAAGTCATTATAGAAGAGAAAGTTGCATTTGTGTGATGTGCCTGTTCTCTTCTTCATATGCAGCACAAGTGTTTTTTGTTTCTGACATCCTAAAACTTTGATTAGAAGAATTGTAGGTAGAATATTTCTAGCAAAGTGTGGGAAGTTTGGTTATGAGGAGTGGGACTATATAGGGGTGTTGGTGTGTATGAAGCTGTCATTGAATGCATGTATCAATATAGGTATTAAGTTGTTAGTAAATGGAGTGTTTGAATGCATGTATCAATATAGTTATTAAGTTGTTAGTAAATGGAGTGTGTGTTTCATTTTTATATTGAATATATAGGAATATAAATTGATGAGTTATTATTATAATTAATATGTTTAATAGTGGTTATAATTTCTTAGAATGAGGGTAAATGTCCAAAATTGTCATTGAGTGTAGGGTTGAATGGGGTGTTAATTGGATATATTCTCCATTAATTGATTGTTTATTATTAATAAAGGTGATTAATGTCTTTTGGATTACATCGAAACAGAAGGCAAGCGGGCAACAAGCTGCGCCGCTACCCCCTTTTTGAATCGCAAAACCCAATCTTTTAAAAACTATATTTGCTGATCTTGGAGTCATAACATTACTATGCATTACTATCCATTAATTGTTATAGTTTATAAGTATAGTTAATTCACGTAGAGTGAACTACTGGAGTAGTGGGTGGGACTTTGATGAAGTGATGAAAATATTTCAACCAGAAAAGTTTTGAAAATGAAACATAAATCATGGTTGTTTTCGGTCTGGTGGGCGTATTGGGTTCGTTTTGTTGTATAGGAGTGTGGCCTCCTGAACATGTTAGTGTTTCCGAGTTGGTTGTATGATGTATTCTTGTGGATTTATAATAAAGATTGGTTTTGACTGACGTTAAAAAATATAAGTAGTTTGAAAAATAAGATTAGCATCGTTCTCATATGGTTTACAAAGTGGGGTAAATTAATGATTTGCGCTGTAAAAACATGTGAAGAACAATATATAATGTAAGCTTATTATGATTAACATTGAAGGGTGTAAATTAGTACATTAGTATAAGCTAATTTGGTAGTTCAAAAGAAAAGGAAAAAAGAAGGTTTTTGATATTATATTCCAATTTTGTCCTTAAATAATATAATAATAACATAAAAGTGCATCAACCTAACAAAACAGCACAAGTCATTTAATATAAGTTAAATGAACGATTATTATTTTAAAAGCAATCGTATGGGTCACATCTCATGTTTCAATATGGTGCCTGGGATCCTTGGTAGAAAGACTGTTATTCCTTGGTGTTCCCCGCTAGCCATGTCAGTGACAATAACGTTATGCCCGAACGCTTTGCAGATGAGCCTTGTTCCATTACATAGGCCATTTGATATGTCAATGTTTCTTTGCAAAATGATAGGACATCCAATCTTTAATTGTAGTTTGGTTGTGTTGATGGTGGATGTGGGTGTTGTTGAGAATCAAGAAATTGTTTTTTGTTAATTAAAACAAACCATATAATTTGTATATTATATGAGCAGTAAAATACGGTGCGGGTGTACCTGGATTTGGTTCATTCGGGAGTTTTGTTGGAGCATAACTCGTGTTTGTTTTGCTTGGTGGTGTATGAGTTTTCCTTTTGTCATAGGGCATTGTTGGTGTGGGCTTTGTTGAGGCAAGGTGTGTGGGAGGTTTGGTTTTGGTTATGTTTAGTTGGATCATATAGATAAACCCAAAATAATAATTATTTCATATTCTTTTTCTTAAACGAGATTACAATATATAGAAAAAGATAAATAATAAAAAAACATAATTTAACTATAATAAGGAAACTAAATAAAAAGATAAACCTAAAATAATAATAACAAACTTATTACTATAATAGGATCGTATCATAGCCATTTTACCAAAGACCGAAATGTTAGTTATTGAATTTTGAAAACTGTTTGTTTCAGTTTTCTCAGTTTTGTCATTTAGGGTTGAAAATTTTGAGTTGAAAGAAGAAAAAATTGTCAAAAACAATGAATTTAGGTATGAATTTGGTGAAATGCAAGATATCATTGCGGTCCTTGTAGGAGTATATATTGTATAGTGCAGCTAAACGAAGTTGCCAATTCCTAATAACTACAACTATTGAATTTCGACTTAATATGACAAGCCTTACAACATGGCAAGTGAGAAAAATGTGAAGGAAAATGTTTAGAAGTTATAAAACTTAATCTGAGAGTGGGCTATAGGCCTTATTAATTTTAGGTTGAAGCCTTTCTCAGTTTTAAAAAATATAAACATTTATCATATTTTTTATGCATATTCATAATTATAATTTTTATATTTAACATATATGTCATTTAAATTACTTTATCACAATTCTTTGTATAGTAATAACTAAAGTTATACAAATATATAGTATATTAAGTAAAATTATATAAATAACTGGTTTGTATGGACTTGCGAGCGTACTCAAGCTCAATAAGTGAAGCTCAGTTTTAGGTCCGTTTATTAAATGAACTTGTTTTTAGGCTTGGTCTTGGGCCTGTTTTTTTAGGCTTGAGTTCATTTAAGCTCGACTTGATTCAAGCAACTTTTTAACAATTTGGTCTTAAATAGCTGATAGAACATTATGAAATGTTTACCCTCCTAATCAAACTTAAACTGATTCATTCAATTTGAAGCAACAATTTTAATGTGGAAATTAGTTCAATTTTTAATTTTGTTTGGTAGGTCTAGAATCACCCCTATGAGACCATGACATCGACCGTTGCTGAAAATGAAATACAACCAAAAGGTGACTACAAAGTATAAGTATCATGTGCACACATGTTGAGCCATTCACGCATGTGCAACACATGCCCAAATTAGTGTTTAGGTTCTTCACTTCTTCATATGTATGATTGTGAATTTGAATATGATACTGAATTTGAATTAGTTTGTGGCTTGAATTTTTTTTAAAAGTTAACCTCTACTTTTGATGATTTATAGCCCGAATAAAAGACTTTTAGTTTTTTAATCCAACCCTTAATCATTATTTTCCCATGAAGTCATTTTCTTTCTTTTGAGTTTTAACAATGTAATGGCTCATGTCAAATTGGCCAATTTTATAAATAACAACAAATTAGCCGAGCCCAGCTTTTTAATCTATTTAAAATTTGATTTGGGCTCGAGATTAATCATAGCTCGGCTCGGCTACTCGTTAGCATTGCTATATGTATAATTTTATTAAAGATATATTACTGCTTATAATCAACAAATATAAATGCAATTTACTCTTCTTCTATTTTTCAGAATGTAGTCTTTCTACGTTTCTGAAGAAACACTAATCGACCCCGGGCAGAATACGAATAATCTGGGGGTTAAATAGATGTTTCTCACGAGGGTTAGGTCCGGCAAGATGGTTATTCTTCTGATGACCTGCAAAACAGACACTGTGAGCTCGTCACTGAGAAGGGGGGGTACCTCCTTGTGACCACCCTCCGGCGTGAGAATCAGACTAGATTGCTCTTGAATATAAGTGTATATTAAGAGAAATGACTAGAGCAGATATCATATAATATATGAAGATATAAGATAATGATACCGTTCCAAGGTGTTGGAGTATTTATAGCCGAAGGTAGGTTTCCAAGCAGGTACAGCCGGCTGAATAGTATTCCTGTTCTACCAACTGTGGGCTACGCACGTGCCATGCTGGTGGTTGGTGGGTAGGCAGCGGCTGATAGTGACCAGGCCGGCTGTGTACTATTCCTTTTCCACTAACTGCAGGCTATGCACGTGCTACGACAGGTTGGTGAGTAGGCAGCGGCTGATAGTGACATTAAGTAGTAGAGCGTGCTGCTCGTCGTACTGTTGTCAGTGAGCTGTCGCAGCTTTGGTCAGATCTTTTGTCCATATCTTGGCAGGTACAGTACAAAAGATCCTCCAGTAGCGTACGGACTGGCTCATTTGGGCGGGAGTTTTCCCGGCTTTGAGCGGGAGTATTCCCGGCTTGCTCACTCCTTCTTCAGGTGACATTGCTGAATTATTTAAGAGTTAGTGCCTTGTGCGTGTAGCCTTGCTGCGCGGGTAGCCTTCCCTGATGGCTAGTATCCGTTGCTGCGGGAACAGGCGGAGTACGTCGACCATTGGGAGGCTTTTCCTGCGGGAACAGCTTGCGTACTGCGCGTAAGGACGTCACGTCTCTGAGCATGGTGGGTCCTGCGGATCCAGTTGGTTTTTGCGCAGACGTCTCTCTTCAAGGTGAGTCTTGCGAGTTTAGTCTTTGCGCAGACGTCCCTCTTGAAGGTGAGTCTTGCGGGTTCAACTGCGCAGACGTCCCTCTTTGAGGTGAGTCTTGCGGGTCCAACTGGGCTCTGCTGGGACCTACCTCTTCAGTTTCATATTGTCATGAACCACTATTTGCTATTCCTTAAGTGTAATACAAATTATAAAAATTACTTGTCATTTCCACTTTGGTAGGGTGGGAAGGTGGTGACGGTTTAAAATATGAGGTCAATTATTTAATCCCTTTAAGTGCAACATTTAGCTATTAAAAATAATAATAATAGATATTACGTATTTTTTTTACATCAGACAAACTAAGAAGATTGGACCAACTGTTTGATGTTTATAGTCATAAAAGCATAAGGTATATATTATATATAATAAGTGAAGCATGTTACTTCCATGTTACTAGAGTTTTGTGTGTTACCTAACTCTATCCTAATTTTAAATTAGAGAGTAGTGTGATCTTCGTTATATATCAATACTACTTCCATGTTACTAGAGTTTTGTGTGTTATCTAACTCTATCCTAATTTTAGTTAGAGCAGAGTGTGATATTCGTTGTATATCAATACTCAAAAGGCTTTCTTTCACTCACAATACACTTAAAAAAATATTTAAAAAAATAATATGTGGGAGTAAGGCGGTTTCCCCTAAAAGTTTGGAAGGATTGACATGGAGATGGAAAATCTGATGTAGAAGTCAAATAACACATTTTTTTTTTTCATTTTCTTTCTTAAAATTTATAGATGAGGAATGGTTATGGGTAAGCTATTGTGAATGCTTTAAGACAATTGGCGTTATAATTTTAAAAGATTGAATATCTTGTAGCTCAGTGGTATATCCGTCAGTTATTAACTGAATGATTGTAGGTTCGAATTGAATATTTATGTTTTATAAAAGTAATGTGAAGTTATTTACTTTGTTCAGTTTTTTTTTTTACTTTTACATCGTCACGATCCTCTATATGTAATGTCTTTTTGGTTATAGTTAAAAAGAAAACGTTCCTATTCCTTATTCCTAATGTAAGTTATAATTTTATTTGACATACGAAAACCAACAAAAGTGGACCAATTATTTAAGTTGACAACAAAAAACAAGCCACCATAAATAACTCGAATCATGTTTGGTACCACATATCTCATACTTATTACTAAGTGGAAAATATAAAACCAACCTAACATTGTTGAACCTTTGAATGAAAATATATATATATATATATATACAATCATTAAGTTCAAGACTTGGTTTTCAATGGGATATCATGATATTATATAAGAGTTATATGCTCATGCATAAATTACAGGTTTACAGCAAAGCATATAAGTATAAATTACACAAATTGCTAGACCTGGATTTTTTTGTTTGCAAGGGTCATAATTTTTCAGTGTATGTTTGTTTATATTGAGATGGTTTTATCGGGTTGGGTCACCAAAATATTTTTGCGGATCAGGTTGGGTTTTGTAAAAAAACTCACTTTGGATGATTTGAGTTAGTATGTGTTTGTTTAAAGACGATTTCAGTTATGTATCGTGATTTTAACTTAAATATTTTCACATTGGTAGGAGCCAAGAACGTGTTGTATTTGATGATGGAACAGAATCAGAGTTCATTGAAGTAAATAAGCTTTGAATTGCGATTGCAATTCTTAAATGACATACTTTATTGATAGAAATATTCAAGTTTGGATAGTTTGTATGCGAATGGATTCACTTTTAAAATTTACCAGTGGACAACATACTTTATAGTTATTTATTTGTTTTTCATTAATAACATGTCAATATCCTTTAAAACATAGATATATATGTCGGTGTTATCGGGACATGTCAGTATTCGTTTTAATAGTTTTTGGTCGTTTAAGCTCTACCGCAATGTAGAGGTATGTTTAGTAGTTATTGCTAAAATTGTTACTTTCTAGGAAAGGTATTAATCGTAGGGTTCTGCTAGAGGCACCCCTATAGGCCCTGTATAGGGTTATACGAGGCATATAGGGCCCTCTATAACCCCCCGTATAGCCCTATACGAGACCTATATTGGGGTATGAGATGTCCTTGTAAAATCCCTAATCGTATCGAAAAGTTGTAGATTTGTTAAAGTGACAGTTAAAAAGAAAGTAAAAAAGAGAAATGAGTACAAAATAAAAAAGTGGTTTAATGAGAGTGGTGAAGTAGAGTAGGAAACTTGAGAATCAAAAGTGTGTCCAATTGTTGATGCAACCCAAGTCCGTTTTAGATATTTTTGAAAGACGTGTTAATTTATTATAATTAACTAGGAAAAGTGCTCGCGCGTTGCTGCGGGTACGCGTAAGTTATCTCCTCGTATTGGTTTGTAGCGTTTGGTTTGGTGTGTAATGTGCGCAAGTTATCTCCTTGTATTGGTTTGTAGAGTTTGGTGTGGTGTGTAATTGTTTATCAATGTGAGCGCGCCGGTGTATGTGGATATGGTTTGTTAATGTTTTTTTTGGGGTGCAAGGGGGTGTAGTTATATTATATGAACTTTAGTTTTCATGTACTTAAATCTTTGTATATGTGTGTTATCTTCACAAGACTTGAACATCTAGAACTTCAAACATTTGATAACTCAGTCTGAATATAAACATGAGTGGAGTATTCTTTCAATACTTAATTTTGAAGTGTGAAAGACTAAAATAAACATTGATAATCAAATATCCAGTCGAGGCCCTTTCCCGCAGGTGGTATTGTTTAACATTCGCAATCCATATGCCAAAGAAATTTAACACTGAATAAAGTCCGGCCCAACCAGACGTACCCATAGGTTGATTTTATACCAAAACTTTCGTTTGAAATTGCTTCTTTACCAGATATGAATTGAATAAGACGATCGAAAACTGTAGATATCCTTTTTTTTGTTCAAATGATTGGATATATAATATTTGCAAAATCCGCTTAATATGAGAAAAAAAGGTGTCAAACAATGAGTTAGTCGTGATCAATAATATAGTTGACAATGCCTCAAACTATACATGGCATGTGCGAAATTCCATTAACCACGAGTATTGAGAGGCCAAAGCATGAAACTAATTATTCTCAAGACAGTTTATGATAACTAAAGAGGGCAACTGAACAAAAGGTTCATACAACAAAATTCTGATAAATTGATACTCAATAAAAATACTAAAGAACTAAATAACCATGTAACCCTTTGTTGTTGTGCTCACGCAAGTTAAGCTTCACCTACGCATCCAAATATTTTTCCTTTAAAAATATTAATCGAACTCTCTATTAAAGAAAAAAAAAACAATTACAATTCACCAAAAGGCCAAAACTATTGAGCTATATAAATATGATTGTTGATGCCGCATTGCTGAATCATGAACTGATAAGTTATATTTATTTTAAAAGGAGGTAGTAAGGGTAAGACACTTAAAATGGTTCTTTTACGATGTTGGTTTAAGTCAGGTGAAGCAAGTAAAAAAAGAAATAAATAGAGAGAGAGGAAAGTTAGTTTTTAAGTTTGACCTATTAAAGATAGTAATAATAATAAGACATCAATAATCAAGCATCCAAACAAACGAATCATCAAGTTGTTGTAGAAACAGGTAGTAAGTGTGAGATAGTAAAAATGGTTTATTTAGGTAACTGCGTATATTAAAATGGAAAGAAAGTGACATCATATAGCCGGTGCAACAACGGTTTCCAAGTACACAGCACCTACACCGCCATGAAGTGAGTTGACGTTGTGGAAATATTCAAGGGGCCTCATATCAGTAGCGATTTCATAAAGTGTCCGTGAGTTACTCATGACAAACCACTTCCCATTTGTCATGTAGTGTGTAATTGAGCACCATAAACGCTCTGGTATAGGAGGGATGGGAGGAGGGGTGAAGAGATTGATCCAATGGTCTTGTCTTAGGATCCATAGCTGGAGTGTCCGATTTTGTAGACCATTTGTAACAATCATGTAAAGATCATCTTTAATAGTAAGCATTTTGGTTTTAAGAACACCATTTGTTTGAACTGGTGGGAATTGCAGCTCTATCACATGGCCAGTGAAGTAATCGAATGAAATGATGACATTTTTACCTTGTATCAAGGGTTGGGTAATTGTGTAGTACACGGTTCTACCACATTGAGTCCCAATGGACCAACAGAATTTGCGGTCTAGGTACTCTACTTTTGCTGAGAATGGTGTTTCCGTCCAAGATGCTAGTAAATGAGAGTATACATGGGCTTTGAAGGCATTTGATTTTCGGATCACGTGGATGACTTTGTAGTCGTTCAAATGGTCCTTGAAGAAAGCAACTGTATCTGTGGAGTCTACAAATATGCCTCGGCCAGTAGAGTTTGATAATGTCTTGTAGGCAGTAGTGGTAGGATTCCATAAGAACATTTCATGTGTATCATGTACCCAAGCACATAATAGGCCATCCATGTGTGAGAGGATGGAGATGCATGTAATATCTGGGTAGAATGGGCATGTGATGGGTTTCCCTGGGCCGTATTTACCGGTTGTGAAGTCAATTAGATGAACAGTTCCAATGAGGCGATGGATGACAAGTGTTTTTTGGTTACTCGGAAGAAGTGATCGATACAAATGGAGTTTTTCAAAATTTGGGTTGATAGTAAGCCGCACCATTCCTTGCATACAACCTTAAACCGCCGAACGACTTTTGCTGGTAGTCTTGTGAGTATCTCAAGAACAACCGCGTCAGGAGACATCGCAAACACGAGGTGGGAGGCGTTTGTGGAGCCTTTAATCGATATATCTAAGTAGGATAACAACAGAGTATCAAATACTGATAATCATCAAGTTAATAACAAGGATGTAACATGTAAATTCCATATTAGGTGACAAGACACATTATTAGTTGGATTCTGAGTTTCTCATAACAAAAATTCATAATATAAAAATACCAACAGTAGTTAATCTGTCATAAAGAATCCTTTATTTTATTCTATTATATTACCTCGTACCAAACCTACCCGATTCGATGCAAAGTACAATGAACACTAAGGTGCTATTTGTTTTTGAAGACAAAAACTGTCTGCAATCTGATTTCATCTGATTTCATGTCTGCAACTGAAGATGTGGTCTGAAGGTCTGCAATCTGAAAATATAATAATGTTTGTTTTATAAACCGGGTATCATACATATCACAGTAGATAGAAATCATTTAACGTCTGTAGACTAGTAAAATAGTTGGTGGTGGGCGGTGGACGGTGGTGGTGGCGGACAATGGATGGTGGTGGATGGTGGACGGTGTTGGTGGCGGACGGTAGGTGGTGGTGGTGGTGGATGGTGGGTGGTGGTGGTGGTGGACGGTGATGCTGGTAGGTGGTCGACGGTGTTGGTGGCGGATGGTAGGTGGTGGTGGTAGTGGACAATGGTTGTGGCCGACGGGTGGGTGATGGTGGTGGTGGGTGGTGGTGGTGGTGATGGACGGTGGTGGTGGGTGGTGGATGGTGTTGGTGGCGGATGGTAGGTGCTGGTGGTGGGTGGTGGTGGCGGACGGTGGGTGGTGGTAGTGGATGATGGTTGTGGCCGACGGGTGGGTGGTGGTGGTGGGTGGTGGATGGTGGTGGTGGTGGTGGTAGTGGGCGGTGGGTGGTGGCGGTGATGGACGGTGGTGGCGGTGGATGGTGGGTGGTGGTGGTGGTGGTGGCGGCGGCGCATGATGGGTGGTGGTGGTGTTGGACATTGGGTGTTGGTAGATGTTAAGAAGTGTGAAGATGTGTGAAGAAGTTGAACAATAGCTTCTTTTTTAAGACCATAAAAGCAGTTTGCAGATCTTATTTAAAAAAAAAAAACAAACAGTCTTCAGAATCTATGTCTGCGTGCCCGCAGACATAAGCCTCCTGTAGATGTTTTAAGCAAAAACAAACACAACCTAAGAACATGTCTTATTGTCTTCTAATTTAAAGTAGGACTACGATTTGTGGCTTCTAATCGGCTCCTACGACTCTCGAAGAACAATGAATCCTAAAAAGGGAATTAGAACTATTTTTCTAGTACACATAATGAAAAGAATTAATATTCTATTTCACTTGCATTTTGTTTCCAACTAAATATGTCAAAGTAATAGAATTCAAGGGGCAGTAACGTGTTACTATCATGAATCCGTGATATTACAATTATATATAATACATTTACAAATAGTAAATTAAGTGAAGCTAAGTCACCAGTAAAATATCGTTCTATCTTTTTAAATTACGGATGTGTTATGGAATGCAAGAAATTGATTTTTGTTAATATAAACAAACCACATAATTTGTATATTATATGAATAGTGAAATATGGTGCGGGTGTACCTGGATTTGGTCCTTTTGAACGTTCCTCCATAATCTTACCTTAAGAACAAAATCAAGTGAGTATAACATGTATGAAGTAGTAGTACTATAATAACATAGTTAAATGATAAAAAGGGTATGCGTAACAAAAAGCGGATGGAATGAAAACATACCTGCTTTTGTGGTGTTGGAACCTATGACTGGAACCTTTAGTCATAGTATTATAGGAGAAAGGTTTTAACGGCTCGTCATGGCAATTAATAATATTGAATAGGTGTTCAATATAACATTTAATTGATTAGAACATGGAGATGAATGGCACGCTTTTATTGTACCATGATTAATAACGGTTGATTGGTTGATTGCAGAACAATTCAATTTTATAACCAACCAAAACTGAAGAAAGATTGGATTAGGAAACACTGTAACCATATAATAGAAGACGACAAAATCAATTGAGGAGAGAGAAAGTTAAGTATGTCGTTAACAATGGTAGTATATAGAAGACATATATGTATACAAATAGGTTGGGACATCAAGGGACAAACAACAAAATTTATAGTTCATTAAACCAAGTAAAACATAAAGAACACAAAATCCTAAGCTTGCATGATTGTTATTATTATTATTATTATTATTATTATTATTATATAATAATGGGGATAAAAGGTAGAAAGTGAAAGTTTGTATGGAAACAAAATCATTATGGGGTTGCTGGAGTCTCTGTATAAATAATGGCTTGTTTTCCTTTATAGTATGGCAAAGAATAGTACGAGTTGTCGCCGTCCTTAGTCGTGTCTATCTCATTTGTAAATCCATCATCTGATACAGTCATAAACTTGCCGGTTGTGGTGATGAATGTTATGGTCACCCCTGTTAGCATAGGCCTTATTGGAGGGAATACCCATACCTTTGTCCATGCATGAGATGTCATCTTCCATAAATCTATGGTCCAGTACGGGAAACCGTGAGTAACAAACATGTGGAGGTCGTTGTGAATGACAAGCAAATGAGCATCTATGGGTGTTGTTGGAAGTTTTGGGAAGGTTGGGTTATTGAGTTTCTTTGTGTGAGCATCAAAAGCCAACAACAGAACACGTTGTGTTAAATTTTCGGGTTCCACAACAAAGTACAAAACTCCGTTGTTGAATGTTCTGGTTTTCCATTGATGGTCCTTTGTTCCCAGCTGGTATTCGTTTAGGGTGGCAACTTTTTTCCAGACCCCTGATCTTGGAGAGTACTTGTATAATTTTGTGATATCGCGGTCACGCTTTACATGTAAGAGGGTATATGCATTTGGATGTTGTAAGTAGAATCCCACAGTGTCAGATTGTGTATTGAAAATGCCTCTAGTGGTTGTGGTAGGTAGAGTTTTAAATGCGTTTGTTAATGGGTTCCATATGACCAACTTATTAGTATTGCGACAAGATAAACATATGAGGCCATTAAGAGTTGTAAGAATGTTGACTTCTTGAGAATATGCCTCGTCTGGTAGTGAGACGACAATATTTGACATAGGATCCGGGAATGCTGAAGTAAGGGAGTAGATTGTGGTGCGCCACGGTTTGAGCATTATAATTTTTTGGTTGTAACTTCTTTGAAAGTAGCGAGAATGGGATGTGATAAAATTTTTTTTTGAAAGTAATGAACGCTATCGTTTGCATACGGTCTTACATTGGGCTACACACTTAGGTTGGAGCCTTATGAATATGTTGTACACCAGTATATCCTTATGGACATTTTTAATCGAAGTCGGACGGGGTCTGTACGTAGGTTTGGTACATGTTTTTGCACTTTTACGCATGCCTTCCATGGGGATTTGGATCTACATCAAAAGGTGTTGTATGTTAAAAAGCCTGTGTGAAACAATATATAATACAAAACAACAATGAATATTATTAACATAGAACCAAAGTTTGAATACGTGTATAGATATATATTTATCATAATATGGTCTCTAAAGTCCTTTACCAAGTATGCTAAAAGTTTACCATAAGTTTAGAGTACTTAACAACAGAAAGCAGTGCTACAACAGGTGTTTGTTTCATGAAGTTAAAAAGTGGTGTGGTGTCATCAAATTATAACAGTGAGATATTGAGATATATTGTGATTTTCTCCTTCAGTTCTAACAGATGAAGCAACTCGAATTCAAACACATAATAACATATAAGTAATTAAATCTTATCATTACAACAACTGCAGTTTCTTTCAATTAGTTAAACCTAAATAAATCCTACACAAAACAGGTGGTAGTCATTTGAAGGTAACTAACATATGTGTTTTGGAATTCAAGATTTATCACTAATGCTAACTTAGTAACTCGTAGAAATAAGTAGTAACTAGTAAGCAAGTGAGGATAGTATCTATGAAGTAGTAGAACTATACAAATAACATAGCTAAAGAATAAAAAGAGTATGCATAGAGAAAAGATGATGGAATGAAAGCATACCTGTTTGTGTGGGGTTGGAATGTATGACTGGAAGGTTTCCTCATGATTGTTATAGGAGAAATGTTGTAACGGCTATGAATTGCATGGTTTTATTGTAACATAATTGATTGGAGCTTTTGATTGCACAATGATGTGTGTTGGGAGGTTGTTAATAACATTCAGTTGATAAGTTACATGTAAGAAGAATTGTAGACAGAATATTTGTAGCAAAGTGTGAGAAGTTTGGTTATGAGGAGTGGGACTATGTTGGGGGTGCTGGTGAATATGAAAGTGTCTCATTGAATTCATGTATCAATATAGGTATTAAGCTGTGAGTAAATAGAGTGTGGGTTGTAGGGCCAATATTATATATTGTTTTTAGGATTGTATATGTAGTTTTATTTTGCTTTAGTCGGTGTAGTACGTACTCGGTACGTTTATTTTGTAAGTTTGTTGTGTAAACTTTGGAGAAATTGGGACCCTATATAAAGGCCACTTAACCCATTTCCCCACACCAACTCTTTCACAACTCTTGGAAATAAAAATTTTCTCACCCACTTCTATCCTTTTCTCTCTTTTAGAAAATAAACCAAACAAACTAAGATCCGAGATCCGAGTGTCGTTGGTGATTTCCGCTAACCAACAACACGGATTGATCTGAGTCAAGTTTTGAGATCCATCTAGAGGACCTACAAAGTTATCTATGGTTTAATCTAAACCCACCTAATTAACATCGATTCAATACAATTGGAACATAGAGTAACTTTGTTAACGTTAGGGGCGCGGGTGTAAATTGAATTAAAGTGGTGATTGAAACAGGTCTTATTTTGTTAAAAATTAAACATAGAATCCACAAACCCCAAAAACTGAACCTGAGTCCCAAGAACTCCATGCCAGCATGCTATCTAGTATTCTTCATACCATATGTGTTTTAACTTTTCATTGCGCGTTATATATATCAAGACACTGATGCACAAAATATTAACTTGGTGTATGCCATGTACTTGGGTCATGGGTTGCATGGCAGCATACCTTCCCAGTGCCGTTCCCGAGAATCGTTAAAACTTTTTGGATGCAAGAAAAAGTTTGGGCCTTAAATAAAAGATTTTTAGTATGTTTAGTTTTAATTTTATTTACTGGGCTACGGTATGGGAAATGCAAAATTTGTTATCTATACATAATGGACTTAAATGAATTAGGTAATTAGGTTTAAATATTAGAAACTAGGTTAGGTACCCGTGTGATACACGGGTTGAAAAATGTTAACTTTATAAAATAATCAAAATATAAATGAACTACATAATAGATTTATAGATTAGATAAATAAAAAGTTAAGTTACAATTATAATTCAAAAACATATATATAATTAATAAATCTAAGATTTTATTGTCTACGACATCTGATATTTCTTTTAGCCCCTTATATTACACCGGTTAAATAATGAAAACAATTAGGACATATGTATATTTAAAATATGTCATGATCCCACAAGATTGTAGAGTTCCAACAATTTTCTTACACATACTTCTCCGTGTCCTGCAAACTGGAGCCCAAGCCATGTGCCTTCACTCTCTTCCAGTCTCTTAATCACCTAGATTGAGAGGGAGATTAGTCCACCTTCTTTAGTCAGCATGTGATGGATGAATGATGATTGCCATTTAAGTCATTATTGGACCCTAAAATTTCCCTCAACTATGAAGGCCTGACAGCCTCACATAAAAAAAATACGCCTTGATAACTACCAAACTCATTCTGCATGTCACAAATTATGCTACTAAACTGAAATTTTGTTTAAAACAAAATCAAGAATAAACATTTTCGATGGCTGCAAAGACAATCAAAGAAAATTTTGAGTTGAACAAAAGGGTAAATCGGGAAAACAAAAAAAGTAGATAAAGCACATGAAAAAAAGGTCAACCGGGAAAATAATATGGATTTGGGTAACCATTTAATAAACAGATAGCAATAAGTTGTTTAACCGGTTTAATCAAATGGGTTGTCATGTGCAACTTAACCGTTTTCCTGGCTAAGTAAACAGGTTCACCCACCTTTTTTAGACAACAATTGATCATACAAGTATCCAAAACAATCTGTAATACACGGGTTTTATAGGGAGATATGGGCATATGGTATCTTTTTAATGAATCCTAACTTATTGCCATTATTGATTATTTGCAAACCATAAAAGGCACCATGATCCCTTATTTGACTTATTGCCATTCTGAGATTCAAACCGTTCTTCGGAAAATAAGTTAACGAAGTTGCAGCTTAACATTAAGCAATAATAGGCCCATATATTAGAATCTTTACAGGAATTGGGATTACCCGATTCTCACACGCATAAAGCTACAACTTTGTATTAGATTTAACATAATTTGAATTGGCCCGTTTGAAATAAAATATAATATGATTTGAACCATTTGAGATAACTGACATTCTGAATAGACCCGCTTGAGATCAAACACATCTTTAATTGACACGTTTGAGATAAAACACAATCCAAATTGACCCGCATGAGATAAAAATCATGTAAATGAATTTTAGAAAGTAATATATATACTTGATGCGCTTACTAAAGAAATCTAATTGGCATTATTGTACAATATTAAAGTATTTCATTAGTTACATTATAATTGTCACACCCTCAAAATCCACTAACGGAGTTTTACCGTCAGAGGGTGTGAACTAACAGGATCGGAATTATTAGTTATAATCAAACCATAAAACAAAGTTTCAAAACCATGAAAACGTTTACGAGTAATTAAATGCGGAAGCGTAAAAACCTTTAACCAAAAGTTGCGTCATGCAGGACGACTTAAAACCAAAGATAACCGTTAAAAATAAGTTTGCATAACAAAAGCGTTTTTCAATCAATGCATGTTCCTAAACCGCGCGCCCGCCTCGGCAACCTGAGAATAACATACTAAAAGTGTCAACACAAGGTTGGTGAGTTCACAAGTTATATAAAAATAAATGTTTAGCGTTTGCGTTCAGCGTTTTGCGTTACAGCGTTTTGCGTTACAGATAGTGTTATGTCAATTATATATCTATAGGTAGCTAGCCTATAAAGCAAGTATTACTAAGTGTTCGACACCGAAGCTGACTGTTTATCAATTTGCCTTGCCACCAGGTCATCCAGACCATGGTATGTGTTTAGCCAAGATTACACCCGCTCGACCTCCAGTCGAGTTTAGCGTTGGGTGGGGTTTGTCAAACCCAGTAGTACTACTCAACAATGACTCGCTATTATCCAAATATTAACCGGTTCGATGTTATGAAGGACTTTAGTTTACGCGTTTGCCACTTAGTCTTTACAAGTGATATATAATCTATATTAACAAAATCTTAAATGCGTTCGGAGTATGTTATCTCCCCCAAGAGAAAAGCGTTTAAAAAGTTTAAAAGGGGAAAGTGAAACTCACTGTTTGCGAAGAAATTCCCAAATTAAATCACCAAGATGCGCGTCACAGAAAAAATCTCTCTAGCGTTCTAAAACAACAAAGAGATTTTTCTAAGTGTCGGAATATTATCGAGTCTCTAGACCCGGCACATAATACCTATGCACATAACATGTTTCGTGTTTCGTTTGTGAATCGTGTGTGACTTTAACAAATGTATTTGTGATACATTACATGTGTAAGCAATCATATACGTGTCATGTATTCATAAAGCACATCACTAGCAATTACTCCCCGTAAGGGCATTTTGGTCAAATTATGACAATCAATTAGCAATTATTCCCCGCAAGGGTAATTTGGTCAAAACATAACAATTATATAGCAAGTATCATGTTTCATGCGTTTTCACAAAACTCAGCAGCTAGTTTCACCGAGACAGAAATTCTACTTAAAAGATTGTACTATTCCACCGATCATAGCATCTCAATTAATTTACCAAAAATCATCACAGAAGCATATATGTCTTAGGTTTCTAGAACATATTTTATTATATTTTTATTCCACATAGTTTTCTCACAATCATCAAATCATTACAGCAAACTCACAACAGTCAAATTCATGCGCAACAGAATGTTATTTGCAATTCCCGTTAAACGAAAAATCCAATAAATGCAAGACCACTTGGGTTAGGTTCCTAACTCAATAAGTCAACTTACAGAAGTGGAACCAACCCAATTGGTCTCGTAGTTCATGAGATATAACATTTACAAAACAACCTAACAGCAGGTCTAACAGCTCAGCTTTGCACAACGTTTTTGTAAAATCATAAAAGTTAACCTTTACTTGTCCAAAAATTACAAATTTATACTCTATAGAAACTAGACTCAACCTAGTTTACTGTAGTACCAATAATCTCAACAAATTTTCACGTTTACACTTCGTTACAGTCACTTAAACATCAAATACACATTCTGTCCAGAACCTGTTTGCATCCAAACTCAACATATTAACAATCTATGAACTATCATGCATTCATATAACACTATAGACTCCATAAACACCATCCATGCACATCAATTACACATTACATACATGATTAGGGTTTTTGTTTAAACTCAAATCAAAGACACAAGCAATTAACATGTAACAATATCCAATCTAGTTATCAAATCATTATCCAATCAACAACAATCATAGTAACTATCTATACACATAAAATCGGCCCCCTAGGGTTTACAATTAACCCAATAAACATCAAAATTAAGTGTAAAGGATGCATAGGATAGTCGGTTATACCTTCCTAGCACCTTAATCTTCGATCAAAACTTGAAATTGATGGTTGAATGTGTGTGTAAAAGTGACGGCAGCCAAGGGAGGTAGAGGGTGGGTTCCGATCGGGATCTTGGGGAAAAGAATAATAATAGTTAGGGTTTATTATAACATAGTATTTATAGAATACTATGTTACACTTTGGCCCCTCCACTTTCAATTGTTGTTTTTCTAACTTAAATAACTAGTTTACGTCTTGAGTTAACGTTTATAACCATGTTATCACATAACACATAAGTCTAACACATAATTATCACATAATTACTGTTTTGACGTTTTTCGTTTATTCATCAATCGTTTGCGTCAACTCGTTTACGTTTTGGTGCAACTCCCGAAAGACTACACATGTAGTAAGTGTTAAGCGTCATTTAAACCCTAGTTTAAATGTAATGAAGTGTGCGTTATAGATTCAGTGATCTTAAGTTTGAATTTACGGAGTTGAGTTAAAGGAGTTAACCTGAAATTGACGATTGTCACAATAATCTTCCAAAATACATGTTATAAAATCAATTTAGGGTTAATCAGATTGATGAAAAGGAATGGATCTGGTGTTTATTCGACACATTAAAAAGAACAAATTAAGAAGATAAGGAAGCAAGATACTCATACGAACACAGATTAAATCGATAAACCAAAGATTGTTGATGCCACATACCTTACGAAATCGAACCTAGGAATACGGTGGTGGTGAGAAATCAGAATCATAACAACTATCTGGATAACCCTATTGTTCTTTTATTTGTTCATACAAATCCAGGTATTACGAATCAGTGGTAGATGAACCATGAAAAAGTCTTCATTGAAGAATATGACTCTGAAGAGGAACCCTAATGGTGAAAAAGGTTTTGCTGGAGAAAGAAAAGAAAACTTGGAATTCTTAATCACCCGTGGAATAGGATATACTCCAAATAATGTAAGGCGGGAAAATAAAATTCTGGATGATTGTGAAGGTGCCAGCTGGCATATTGTGGTTTCCTTTATTATATAGGTTAGAGCATTCTCATTCTGTTCCCTATCCCTATATCCATATATATCATATAATTACACTAAAAAACACCACATTTCTCTCTCCTATTCAATTAAATAATATTTTTTATACCTTTTTCATTACAGTTTTCTCTCTCCACCCTATAATTTATAAAAAAAATCATTACATTTTCTCTCTCCACCATGTAATTTACACTCACAACCGCTCACAACCTCACCCTATAATTTACAAACCCTCCTCACATAATTTTAGGGGATGGGTTGGAAATGCTCTTAGATACATATTTTCTCTCAAAGAAAAATATATAATTTTTATAAATAAATTGGGCCTACCGGGAGATCCCTAACTTTATACTCAGAAAAATAAATAAACGTATATAATGTAAATGATGTTGGAAACCCCAACTTTATAGTCAGAAAAATAAATAAACGTAACAACGTACTCAAGTGGGCCTAGGGAAAAGAAAAGGAAAGAAAGAAAAAAGCCCGAAATAACGAATTTATGCGTGAAATATAGATGTCAAAAGTATTTTGGACCCAAGCTTTTACAAAAACTAAGGTAGCGTTTGGTACGCAGGAATGATAAGGGAAATGGAATTATTCATTGCATGGGAATGAAAAAAGGGGTGTTTGGTTGCTCAATGGAATGGAATCATCCATTACACATGGAATCTCATTCCATCAAAACCATTCCTTCCCACCCTTCTTTTTTTTATTACATTCCTCCTTCACCCTACTTTCTCAACATCACCACCACCTAACAACAACAACCACCACTACCATCGTTACCATCAACACCTGACCGCCACCGTCGCCACCACCACCCGCCTCTGCCACCACCACCCTAACACCAGTGCAACCACCCTCACCGCCGCCGCCACCATCATCGCTGTAACCACCGTAAATATTGTCACCACGCGCCTAACCATCACCGCCACCACCACTTTCGCCGCCTGACCACCACCACCACCGTCGCCACCATCACTACCAATGCTATCACCGCCATCCCACCACCACCGTCGCCACTGCCCCCCACCATTTTCGTCGCCATAGCTAACCCCACCACAGTCGCCATTAATTTTTTTTTTTATAATTTTTTTTGCTAAAAAAATATTTTGGGATAGGAGTATTTTATTATTTCTATTTCATTCCTATAATTTTTTTGGATACCAAACAACATTAAGTAATAATTCTTTTCACTCACATAGGTTAACCAAACAAGACAAAGTAATAGAATGATCAATTTCATTCATTTCTCCATTCAATTCCTTCTCTCATTCCATTCCCTCTTCATTCAATTACCTCCAATCAAACATACCCTAATTCTCTTTTTTTTTGCCCACACCAGCACTCAAAATTAGAGGTGCACAAATCGGGTTTTTTAAATACCCGGATTCGGGTATAGAATCGGGTTCGCGTATGACCGGGTATTTGAAAATTGGGTATTGGAATACCAGGGTCGGGTTCGGGTCCGGGTATTGTCTCTAAAAACCATACCCTATGCATCGGGTTCGGGTCGAGTATGGAACCGGGTATTCTAAAACCGGGTATTTGAATACCTTATTTTCGGGTATTGAAAAAACCCTATTTTTGGGTTTTTTGGGGTTTTTTTCCGGGTTTTTTTCGGGTATAGATTGGATTTTTTAAGGGGTATTTTCGGGTATTTTCCAGGTATAGATCTGGTATTTGAAAAACCCGGTTCCGGGTATGAAACCGGTTCCGAGTATTACCGGGTATAAATCGGGCACGGTTCCGGATACGAGTTTTGGTACTAAAATGCATACCATATCCGTACCCTACGGGTAGGGTCGGGTACGGGCTCGGATATTAAAAAATCGGATATAAAAAAACCGGTTTCAGATATTTTTTTCGGATGCGGTTCCTGATTCGGGTTTTTTTTCGCTATACTTGATGTTCGGGTATTTTGTATATATATTAGTGTGTTAATTATGTAGTTTTATTTAGTATATTGTTAGAACTTTGGTACTTCATACGTGCTTTTGTATTTCAGGTCATTGATCGTTAAAGATGCTAAATTGGAGACTTGTACGAGCATGGAATGATATCTCGGGAAGACCAAAGCATAAATTGAAGTCTTAGGAAGTGTTATAAGGATCCGGGAAGAGTTTGGATGAGAAACCTAAAGCCGATGCTAAAACTGAACAAGATGGGTTCACAAAAAGCGACCAGGAAGTAAAAATGAGCATATCCTGGGCTAGAAAATGAGTTACAAAACCCATAATATATAAATTTTAGGTTTCTCGACGAGAGGAATCTAAATATGAAGTTATCTTGGACCATCGCGTAGCGCGATGGTCCAGGGAGGGTGACCATCGCGCTACGCGATGGTCCCCACCGACAGGAAAGTTAGGGTTTGATGTTATATATTGTTTTGACGACCTTAGACGCCCCATTCACCTTCCAGGCGATTTTCAGAGCAGAAGAGAGAGCCCCCATCACTTCCAATCATCTCTAAGCATCATACATGGCCTACCAGATCATAACCGAAGCCCGAGAGATGCCGATGCGCGGCTAGTTCCCGTGAGTCATACCCGGGATGTAGAGTATTGTATCTTTCGGTTTTTCTCATGTATTAAGAACGAATTGATTGTAACTATCTTTGATTAATCTATGAGATTGATGTCTAGTATTATTGTGCACTTAGTCAGTTTAGGTTTATTTCGATCAGAACAATTATTGTGCCAGTTGCTATGATAATTGCTTATATGATTGTTTTGACTAGTTGAATGTGATGAAGCATACGCTTTCCCTTAGTTGAGTCACACTGGCAGGGACTGTTTGATAACCAGTGCCGTGTGTTAGTAAGCGTGGATGCTTAAGGTTTATCTAGTTAGTCAATCGGTATTGATCATTGATTGTTAATCTGTTAAGTTGCATGAGTTTGCTGTTAGGTTAACTGCTTGGATTCCCGGGTGTGATTTGCTTTGTTTGATTGATTGAATACTTAATTAATTGTTCGTTTAATATTAAAACCAACTTGTTTGCTAGTGTGATCAGCACTTAGTTAATTGAATATCTTCATAATGTTAGGAATCATTGTCACTGCACACTGACCACATACTCCTCGTGGTTCGACACTTTACTTACCCTAGCTTGCTTAGGTGATTAGGAACACTGATTTAACTGTTTTTGACTAGATAGCGACAGTCTAGCATCAAAATGGTGCCATTGCCGGGGAGTTAGTGCGCTTAGTGTTTTTGTGATTAATTGATTTCTTTGTTTAGTTTAGTTTAATTTAGTTTTTGTTTTTAATTTTAGTTTAATTTTATTTTCCCATTTTACGCGGGGTGTGTTGTTTGTGCAGGTAACATGTTTATGCACACTCGCCATTCAGGAAGAGGTTCTCCACTGATTTACGAGCCAGAAATCGAACGTATAGCTCGGCAGAACCTAGCTCAGATCAGACAGCCAGACATGGAAGGTCAGAACCAGAACCAAAACCAAAACCAAGAACCACCACCCGAAATTAATGTTTTCCAACCCGAACCAAACCCACCGAATAATCAAAACCCACCAAATAATGACCTACCACCAATAAACACTAATCAACAACCCTAAAATTCAGCCCGACACTCCAGAAACCGAAACCGAAACCATGAAAGACCCCGGCCATCAGCCTCGAACAATACCCCTCGTCAGTGACAGCCGATTATTCAAGATTTTGACCATGTCAGTATTCACACTGAAGACGAAGAAGAGGGAGATGAGGAGGAAGTTGGGCCGAGAAATGACAATGCGGGTTTGCGTGTTGAAGAGGTTGATGAGGTTGAGGAACCAGTTAGGGTGAGAGGTAACAAGTGGAGGAACAGGAATCTTGATCGAGGTGGTATAGGCAGATATCGGGAGGAACAGAGACAGCCGATTCAGGTTAATTAGGGAGGTTTTGAGGAACCGAGGGCTAGACAGAGGAATTACAGGCCTCCGGTTCAGGGTGTTAACAGTCGGTTCAGACCTGCTATTTCAGATGGTGCATCACCGATTGTCCCACAGGTGCGTGTGCAGGGACAACCGACATTTAAATCCCGTCCGTCCTACATCAACATAGTTCCCCATTTTCACGGACTGGGATCAGAAGACCCGTATTCACACTTGTCAGATTATTCAGCTATTTGCGGGTCTATTGGTGATGGTACTTATGATCAAGATGAGGTTCGGTTGCGGTTGTTCCAGTTTTCATTAAAAGACAAAGCAAAACACTGGTTCAACTCGCTACCGATGCACAGTATTGAGAGCTGGGCCGAGATGCAGCACGTTTTCCTTAACGAGTACTATTCACAGTCGAAGACTATCAAGGCCCGAATGAAGATTAGACACTTTTCACAGTTACTTTTATTAGCCATCACTAAAATTTGAATCTTCCTAAGCTTTCATTCCTTATTGGCTATCACAAAACAAAAAAAGTAAGCCACCACTAAAATTTGAATATTCCTCTAGAAGCTTTTATTTCTTAGTGGCCATCACAAAACAGAAAAGTAAGTAAAAATTCTCAAAAGAAACAATTATAAAAACAAATTTATAGTTTAAGGTATCATTTGCAAACATTTCAGAAATAGGTATTATAAACTAGTCATGACGAGTAGTTTGTAGAACCAATTAAAAGTTGCCGCGTGTCCTTAAACTAACTGTAACGAGCACGTTCACTAATCATTTACTCGTCACGACTAAATAAGTTGCATGTCTCGTATAATCAACGCCCACGAGTAATTCATAAGTCCTTTAGTCGCGACGACTAGTTTACCCGGTTTACATTCCCTACACGAGTAGTTTATTAGTAGTTAACTCGTCGCGACTAGTTTAACATTATAATCCACCCGTCGCAACTAGTTTAACCTTATAATCTACTCATTGCGACTAAAGGACTTATGAATTACTCGTGGGCGTTGATTACGAGGTATGAAACATATTTAGTTGTGACGAGTAATTGATTAGTGAACGTGCTCGTTACGGTTAGTTTAAGGATACGTGGCAAGTTCTAATTAGTTTTTACAAACTACTCGTCACGACTGGTTTATAACATCTATTTCTGAAATCTTTTACAAATGATACCTAAAACTCGAAATTTGTTTTCATAAATACTTATTTTGGGAATTTTCCCAAAAAGTAAACATGATCGAATTGAATAACGGTGGTGATATTGGCACCCTCTCGTGTCAATTTTGATGTCGTTAATATGCTCCATATGGTTTAATACGAAGCATATTAGGCCATCCTCATTTTCTAATGTAAGACTAAAGTATCCTACCCCATACTTAATTCATAATTAAGTGCATAGTTGGTGGGTCCACGATCAAGTCTCCCATATATGCTTCATATTGAGCAATATGAAGCATATTATGCTCTCGTTGTTTCCCAATGTGAAAGAAAGGTCTCTTACCTTGTATCTGACTCAGTATCACATGCATAGCAGGTGAGTCTCAGAAATCAAGTCGGTCTTTTCTCCAAATATGTTTTATATTGGTTAATATGGAGCATATTATATATACGATTCATCACTAGCTTAGATATTCATTCTCAATTTTTTTCATCGCCAGCTTAAACATTCATTCGCAAATTTTATCACAATGTCGCGGTGGAGCGCCAACTATCTTTTAGACGGATATTTTAATGAGCTGGGTGTTCCAAATTATTATGATCGGTCCTTTAACAGGGTTGTACGGGCTACGAATACGTAGGTGAACCTTCGTACGCACAACACGACTATCCGGGCTACGGTTACGGTTGTGGAGTTTCATACGTACAACAAAACTATCTAGACCAAGCTTACGCAGACAACAAAAGAGTTACTGTAGTAAGGCTTAGTGCTAAACGACAAAAGAGTCACTGTAGTAAGGCTTAGCGCTAAAGGACAAAAGTGTTACTGTAGTAAGCCTTAGCTTAATTAATTAATTAAAAGGGATTAAAAAATGATAAAAGAAGACAAAGAATGTTTAAGAGGCGTCATTAACGGCATTAATGACGAACTCCGGGGCGTTAATTACGAAACTATAACGCTAAGAGAATTGGTAAACACGTAAAACATGGTGATTAAGAGGAGATTAGGGCAAAAAGAGGAAGAATAAGAAGCCAAAAGTGAATTACGCAGGGCGTCATTAACGACCAACAGAGTCTTTTGAGACCAGATTAAGGCATGGTTAGACAGTTAATTACGCCAACAATCAATGGCGCCAAACATCATTAACGGAGAATTAACATGGATTAAGAAAAATAATGACGTAATTAAAGTGAAAACACGATAAAAAACGAGATTAGAAAAGACAAAAAGTCATCAAAAAGAGGTTAAAAAAAGAAATGGGTAAAATTCCCAAAATAACCCAATTATAATTGGAGATTTCATTTTTGTCTCTTTAAATAAAAGTTTTCAGAAATGTCCTCTACAAACATGTCTTTAACAACGTATTAGGCCTTAACGTGTCTTTCATGACCTGTTAACCTCTAACACGCGTCTTTCACGGCATGTTAGCCTCTAACGTGTCTTTCACGACATTTTAGCCATATTAATTGTTTTTTTTTTCTAAGATTACATTATTATAATTAATTTAATACATATTTGTCATTTCTTTTATAACTTGTAATGCATGAAGTTTTATAAAGTTCCAAATATACCGTTGAGACTTACTTATTTTTATCAACGTGCTGGCATAAATTTTATTTTAGACGAGACTGGTCAAATTTTATTAAACATTTATTGAACATTTTAATATCAATTTAACACTCGATTTTGAGTAAAATTTATGACAACATGTAGAAAAATAAACACGTCTCAACGATGTATTTAATTTAAAATTATATATAAACTTATATATTATAAGTTATAAAAGAAGTGACAAATATCTATTAAACTAATTATAATAATGTAATATTAAAAACAACAATTAATAGGGCTAACATGTCGTGAAAGACACGTTAGAGGTTAACAGGTCGTGAAATACTCGTTAAGGCCTAACACGTCGTTAAAGACGTGTTTGTGGGAGACATTTCTGGAAACTTTTATTTAAGATGACAAAAATGGAATCTCCTATTATAATTAGGCAATTTTGGAAATTTTTTCGGTAATTAATTAATAATTTGATTAATTAAAAAAGAAAAAGAATAAAGTGAAAAAGGCGGGTCCCACAAAACGCGTGAAAGTGAAATTACAAAAATACCCCATATGGTGTTAAAAAGGGGAACGAGACTTAGGATGACCAATTATGAAAGTTACTAGACTCATAGTGACCATAACATAGAGAGAGAGGGAGGTGAAATGTCGCATCTAGGGGTGTTCATTGGATAAGATAACATGTTATTCGGTTTAATCGGATTTGAAAATTTTGGAACTCTAACTGAAATCCGATCCGATCCAAATTAGGGACATTCGTATCCGATCCGAATTGAATTCGGATAATCCGAAATTATCCGAATAATCCGTATAACAAATACACAAACTTAAGTTTTATTAAATAAACATACAAAAGTGGAAAATAAAATAAAACACTACAAGAATAAGGAAGTTAAGTAGTGTTAGAGAGTATAACGACGGAGTCTTATGACATTTTTGTCTATGGTGTGTTAGGTTGATTGAACGAATAATAAAGTTATAGTTATAAAGTTATTGTAAATGTTAATGTTAATGGACTTGGTTATATACACTAATAATCTGAAATATCCGGAATTTTTTGAAATCCATATCCAAATCCGAATTAGTTATTCGGATATTCGGATCGATCCGATCCGAATAATAATTCGGATCAGATTATTTGGGTTTCGGTTCCGGTTCAAATTTCTATTTTTTTGAATTTCAGATTTCTTGAACACCCTTAGTCGCATATATCCCTAAAATGAAACGGTAATTCACACAAATAACTTATTTAAAAAATTACCAGGACTCAGCCGGTTTATTTTTGCTGAGGTCTCATTTTGTCTCCATCCTGGTACACAAAACAGTAACCGACTGTAGAATTAAATAAAATATAAAAACTGAACTTAAATAATTTGCCCTTCCATAAATCCATCATTCCGTCCGTTACTTGAGATCACACTCACACTCACTCACTGTCACCAGCAACTTCACATAACCCTTACCGTCGACGTGACACGTCACCACCGGCGATCACATTATTATTTATAATGACTGATTCTTCTTCTTCAACTGAATTTGTTCCTCTACAGCCTTCAATTGAACAACTGATCACCAAAATCTGCACAACGAGAAACGTACCACCGCCGGTCATTATCGAAGTTCACCGAAGCAAAGGCGATCGAAATTTTGAATAAAATCGGTAACAACTCCAAGGGAATCCGTGAGTTTTCGCGTTTCATTTGTTTTATGGCGAACAAGGAGAGTGCCACGTCGTCACCTAAGGAGGATCCTGTGTTGCCACAGAAGCGATCGCCTCCGGTGTCGGTTACTGATGGAACTCCTCCAAGCAATTCCAGTAATGTTTTTGCTGTCGTTATTATTATTATTATTTCTAGGTCGTAATTAATATTAGGAGTGCAAACGAGCCACTAGTCTTAGCGCTCGGCTCGTTTAACTTACACGGAGCTCGAGCTGAGTCGTGAGTGAATATTTACTCGGCGTTTACTATTTATTAATTTTATATATATATTTATAATTATAATTATTTTATTAATTATAATTATTTTATTAATTATAATTTAATGTATAAAATAATATATATTATTTAGTTATGTTTATTTAATTTTTCATAGCATTACATATATTAATTAATTGTTATTAAATATATATTTTAAAAAATTATATAAATGATAGGCTCATTAGGCTCGCAAACGAGCTCAAGCTCGATAAGTGAAGCTCGGGTTCAGGCTCGTTTATTAAACGAGCTTACTTTTAGGCTTAGGCTCGGGCTCGATTAAGCTCGGCTCGATTGAGCCGATCTCGAGTAGCTCGTGAGCGGCTTGGCTCGTTTGCGCCCCTAGTAATCTCGTTTCGAGCTCTTTTTATGAAGCTCGAGCTCAGGTCGTGAGCTGTTTTTTCAAGCTCGGGTTAGGCTCGGCTCATTTGTTATTTATAATTAAGTTATATTTGTTTTTAATTATTTTTATCTATCTTGAGAAAACGGATCGAGCTTGTGTAGTACCTTAATCGCACCTAAGCTTGGTTGCGGAGTGTGAAATTAATACATAGAAGTACAAAATAGGTAAAACTTATAAACACACAAGGCTCGTTAAGGCTCGACGAGCCTAAACGAGCTTCCCATACAAGGCTCGAGCTGGCGCTCGATAACTAAACGAGCTTTATTTGAGGCTTGGCTTGAGCTCGGAAAAGCTTCGCTCGTTTTGAGATTTTTGTCTATCCGAGCTCGAGTAGCTTGTGAACAGCTTGGCTTGATTGCACCCCTAATTATGATAACGCGATAATGATTAAGCTAACAGTAGATTAACTATTATTACTCTACATTTTTTTAATTAGAGTAGTTATTATTAATGTGTTTCATTTTATAGTGTAATTACTCTCATTAAAAACTGTAAGTATAGAATTATTTGTACACTAGCAGGTTAATTTCATTTGTACCGGATCCCACACCTGGACATCGTATGGTGAGAGTTTCACTTACCGTTTTTGGTGATTTTTTTAATGTGATTTAGACTTTATGCATCCAGTTTTGGTGATTTTTCATCATATGCATGTCAATCACTCATAAGTCATAACTGTGCTTGAAACTTGAAAGAGGCCTACTAAATGTGCAAAATTTAATTACATATAGAATAATGATACTTATTGTAGAATTGTTCTTAGCAATATGTTGTAGGACTCACTAGGCGCTTATTTGTAAATTTTCAAATATATGTATACACATCTATACTATATATAATAGAGGAGAGGAGGGCAAATTAAGACGCTTCACTTTAAGGGATTTACAAGCAATATTGCATATGGTATAAACATGAATGAGGGCAAAAGAGTCATTCTCATATTAAAACTCAACTGTTATTCAATTTTGTTTAATATAGTTACAATATTGCCCCCTCAACTATGATTAACATTTGTAAATTTAAATAATATTTACAATAATGACCATTAATCTTTTACCTATATCTTATTTTAATTTTCACTTTTAACCCAATTACCCCCATGATTTTTAAACGTTAATAACTTTTTCATACTTTAATATTTTTTTTAAAAAATTTACACCATAAAAACGAGCATATTTTTATCTTTAATTTGAGTATGATATTGTTATAATTTTTTTTTCAGTTAAAAAAATAACATTTTACGTACGTAGGGGTGTTTGCGGTCTTGTTTTGATGGTTTTAAATTAAACTGTGGGCCAAACCGGTAGTAACGCTTTTTGTCGTCGAAAACCAAAACATAACCTTTGGAAATTGAAAACAATTGGCCAACAGTTAAAGAAAAAAATTAACTGTGAAATCACGATTTTACGGTTTCAAACCGAACAATGAACACCCATAAACTTATCACATGATTACCAAGGTCTACGTTTCCCGTTGCATGGCGCGGGCACCAGCCTAGTTAAATTTTATATATAACTTGTCAGTTTTGACCGAAACCTGGCCAATGTTGACAGATTTTAACCAAATTTGACAAGTTTTGACCAATTTTGACATGTTTTGACCGATTTTGACTGCTTTGATTGATTTCCAAATAATAGGTACGATTAGCCAAAATCGAATCGATTGAGGGCCTATTTCCAATTAATCAGTGCCTAGGCGCGATTTCTAACTACTTATAGAATAATGAATAATGATACTTACTGTAGAATTGTACGTTGATCTGAGTTTGTATCTATGATACTGATTGTTAGTTTACTTATATGAGCCTTACCTTAACATTTAAATTTAACTGTTTGTTGTATAAAGAAACAAATTAACAGTCAAGAAGTCTTGTACTCTTGTATAATAATAATTGCTAAATTGTGTTCTTGTTTGGGATGCAGAATCTGCGCACTTCATTTCTCCGAAATCCAAGCAGTCTGTAGAGTCACCTGGTTCTAGTTTAAACCCTAGAACCATTCTTGACTACTATCCTAGATCTCCAAATGATGGCTATGGTTCTTCAAATCCAAAGAATATTACACCCGTGCCATTTTCAGGTTTCGAGGATGCAATTTCGAATAACTCCACTTATCACTTGGGCGAATCTTCAAACGCTACAAACCGGGTTCAAAAACAACTTATATTCTTACCAGGTCGTGATCTAGATGACACAAATAGTTGTAATGTGAGTCAACACTTGTTTGACTCTTCAAATACTAGACATCAGTTTTCTGTGATCCAAGAGAAACAGATACTCTCACCATGCTCAAGTTTAAAGGGTACAAACCCTAGCCATTTCTATGATACTTCAAGTGCCACACACAACGGTTCTCTAATTCCACATCAGCGTAGTTTAACACACTGTGAGAGTATTGGTGGCCCCACAAACAGTCTTGCAATTAGTCAGCAGTCGTTACTCCTTTCTGAACTCGAATTCAGGAAAATGTTTTTGGTATATAGTTATGTAGGGAGGTTAGTAAATATCCAGCTTTTAATGTTTATGTAGGGTGCTTTTATATCCGCTTACTGAAATTTAGTCGAATTTGTGAACAGGAATAAGCTTGAAGATGTGGTATCTGTTGAAGATGCCATTGAAATAAATAGAATGAAAACAGTGACAATGTTTGATTTTGAAGCAAAAATATGGGCCAAGTATGGTTGCAGATTCATTGAATGATGTGACAGGGCAATGGTATGTAATAATGCAATACTTGTTCATGATTTATTTATTAATCGTAGTGATAACTTATACATTGGATCACCCAAGTATTAAAGGTTACATTAAGGCTGCACAACATAACAAAAAATCAAAACAACGTTAAGTGTTACCTAAGTATCAATTTGATTTCGTTTATGCCATTGTATTATTAGTTACAACGTAGACATCAACAAAGGTCCATTTTCAGATGGTTTTCGGTAATAGAAATAATAACCAAAGGACAATTTACATCAATTGTATTTTGGCTATGCAAATATTCACATTTTAGTATAGGCAATTGAATTTGAATTTTGGTTTCACAACCGCTATTTCATCTTTCATATTGCAGCATCTTGATTGGGATTCTGGCAAGACACATATTTATCATTGCTATGTGGATACGAATGGAGCTCAACAGTTCAAGGTTTGCAGTTTGTTCCTCTTCATTTTTTTAATCGCTTAGGATCTCGAATCTTGATTTAATATATCTTTGATGGAATTATGCGGTGCTATTTCTCGTAATAACGTTTCAGGGACCGTATCTTAATACAAGAAGAACTCACTTACAAAGGGAACTTGGAGACGACAACGTGTTAATCATCCAGTTTATAGATGATCAAAACCCATATGACATGCCATCCAATCATAGTAGCCCTATTGCTGTTTGTCAAAGGCTTTCTGCTGGGATTTCTGTCGGTTTGCGTCAGTATCGTCTTTTTGGTGAGCTTATTAGTTTCCTTTTTGATTATTTTTTTTCCTGGTATGGTGATTTGTAAATCATATTTAAGCATGTGATATGTTTTCAGCATTCAAAGAAGGTGATAGGAAAAAGAATAAAGATGACAATACGAAGAAACCACGGTCATCAGCAAAATGGTATTTTATTAGAAAAGAATCTCATGCACCGTGGGCTGAGAAAGACGATTGCATTTTGTTGAGAAAAACAAATCATGAGGCAAGGTGTCTATTCATGCATGTGCATATGGTCTCTAGCATGGCCAAATACGTCTCTAGGTCAGTGTTTGCAAATTTTCCGTTTGTGGAGGTTGAGTGGGGTCAAAATGGGTTAAACCGGTTGAACTAGAACGTTTATGTTTGGTTGCAGATGTGCACTTGCCCTATCAAATTCAATAAAGCTTCGTGTTGATCTCACTTCAGTGAATGTTGAAAGAATCGAAGACATCCCTTGTCGGGTATCCCCATTTTTTGTTCATCTTAATGCCTTGTACTTTTTCCTTTACTTTTCTACATATATATTTTATCTCATGTTATTATGGATCACAGGATGAATATGGCTTTGTTGTTTGTGATGAAGATGGGGAACCATTGATTCATACAGACGGAACGGGGTTTATTTCAGAAGATTTAGCAATTTTATGTGCTAAAGATTTCTTTGAAGCTGATGGCTCAAAGGATGACGGTTATGAAGTATTGTTTTTTCTTATATTTATACACTTCTACTGATCATATATAAATCATAAATGGGCACATGTCCTAATAACCGATGGATTTTTGTTGAATTCGCTTTTTCTGCTTATGTTCCTATACTTCGAGAAAGTCAACAAAAAGTCACTCATATGAAGTTTAGTAACTTAATCATGCAAACAAGAGGGGCCTATTTGCTGGACTTTTATAAGTTTCGGGGCGTAATAATGTAAAATTGGACATCTATGTTAAAAATCAAGTTTGTTGACTTTTTAAGTTAAAGAGATTAATTTTGTTAACTAGTCTCTACTTATGATTTCATTCTTTATTCCTTAAATTATGACATTTTAGTTATCTTTTTAAGTTAAGGGATTAATTATGTAAAACTAGTCTCATCTTATCACTGTCATTCTTTATTTCTCAAATTAAGGCTTTTAGTTGACTTGTTACGTGAGTGATTAATGTAAAGTAGTCTCAACTTATGATTGTCATTCTTTATTTCTCAAATTATTACTAGTTTGTGGATCTTCTCAAGCGTGAGGGAGAATCACTTAGGATTAAAGGCAAAGAATCTTGCATTAGAGAACCGGTAAATGTTAATGCTTCATTGTTTTTAGAATCTTCTAGATCATAACATTTGTTTCTACATTTGTATTAGCCTTTGCTTGTCCAGTGCCGCTTGTTCAAAGATGGCTATGCTGTCAAAGGAACTCTTCTGGTAAATAAAAAGGTAAAATGTTCTTGCTTTTCTTATAAACCGATATACCTGAAAGAACAACTAGTTATGTTTATTTTCTTGATATTTTATTAAGCTTAAAAATGGAACAATTCAAGTCAGACCCTCAATGATAAAGGTCGAGAAAGATCCTACGCTTTCAGGTTCAACTTCATTCAGTTCGTTGGAGATAGTTTCCGTAAGGTATTTTTATTAGACTACTTTAATAATATTGTCATTATTGTCTAATAAGTAATTATTTCATTTTTAACACCAATTAGTTGATTTTAGGTGTACCCTAATGCATGTGAATATTAGGTTATTTGTCATCCTATAATCTGGATATTTATTTATTATACCAAGCTGCATTTATTGATAGGCTTGTAATGATTTCGTTCATATAACCTTAATCAAACAAACGATCGAACACGACCAATTAAACGAATGGGGTTTTCTTGTTGTGCTCGTTCATTAAGAAACTGAACATGTTCGTATTCGTTAAATATAAGCGAATGGTTCACGAACATGAATAGGCGAACGTAACTGAACACATATGAACAAACATGACTGATCTAAAACTAGTTAAAAGTAATGTGAAGAACAATGTGTTAGGCCTAAAAAGGTATTAGTACTAGACTAAGTTAGTAATGGGTCAAAAAAGTTAAAATGAATATAATGACGAGCTTAATCGAACCAACTTAAATAAACGTCAACTAACATACATAAATGAACATAATCAAGCGATAATAAATGAAGTAATGAACGAACAGACGCTCACAAACATAAATGACCGTACAAGACATGTTCATGTTCGCCCGTTTAACGAAATGAACAAAAATTTTTGTTCATGTTTGCTCGTTTATCAAATAAACGAACATACATGAACTTCTCGACAAACGATTAATGAACTTCCATAAAGGCCCTATTTTTATACGGCTTAGTTTATTATTGGGAAAATTTTAATGTGCATTTTCTATTCTTAAATTTTCAGTCGTAAACCAAGGAAAGCTGCCCTGTCAAAGAACTTGATAGCACTTTTAGCTGTAGGAGGTGTTCCTAAAAGCTACTTTTTGGATCTGCTGGAAATTGCATTGCAAGATGCCCAAAAAGTATCCTCAAGCATCCGTGCAGCAGTAAGAGGTACTTTTAGACTAATGAATTCAAATTGACCCGTTTGTATATAAATGGGTCAAAACCTTTTTAAGTCAGATTGATCTGATGTGCTTCTTTGTGCAGTGGGTATAAACTATGCACAAATGGATGATTCTGCAACTTCAGTATCAATGATTGGTTCCGGGATTCCACTTGATGAACCATATCTTCAATATCGGTTGTCCATTTTAGCAAATGAAGAACGGAAAGGGCTTCGTGCTGGAAGGATTCCGGTTAATGAAAGTTATTATCTAATAGGGACAGCTGATCCAACTGGAACCTTAAACAGTGATGAAGTTAGTATTATTCTGTAAGTATTAGTTTCTTTTTCATTTCATAAGTTATTCTCATTGTATTCAGTTAGATTTTAGGAGTTAGTTTTATACTATGATTCTTTGTGTAATTGGTTATGCAGAGAAAACGGTCAAATTCCAGGAAAGGTTCTGGTTTATAGAAATCCAGGCCTCGACTTTGGGGACGTACACATTGTAAAGGCAAAATATGTAGAGAAATTGGAAGAATTTGTTGGAAATGCTAAATATGGTATTTTCTTCTCCACAAAGGGCAAGAGATCAGTCGGAACCGAAATTGCCAATGGTGATTTTGATGGAGATACATATTGGGTCTGTAGAAACCCACAGGTATGCATGAATTTTTCGGATTATTGTTGTATTGGGTCAACAAAAAAAAAGAAAAAAAAAAACAAAAAGCTTAAAAGTTATCTGTCTATTTGTTGACAAATTTCAGTTGTTGCATTACTTCAAACCAAGTGAACCGTGGAAAGAAAGTACTCAACCCCAAGTGCACCTCGCAAGAAACCTAGGGAGCTTTCATATGAGGAATTAGAGAATGAAATTTTAGCCCTGCTTTTTGCATCCCAAAAACATGGGTATGCTTCCTCACTTTATACTTTTTACTACCCTACCTCTATAACATTTTTGTTTATTTTTGCGATTTCCATTGCTACATAATCCTTTCTACTTAACGCAAGATCGATATATGTACTTTCAGACCTGGCAAAATGGGTGTGTCAAGTGGTTTGGGTAGGTTCGGGTCAAAATGGGCCATTGGTGTGGGTCGGTTGGTTTGGCTTTCCAGAAAAATTTTAATTTCTATCTACGGTTTCTTTATATGATTACAACTATTTTTTTTATTTCTTAGTTGAAATTTTCTATTTGTTATATTTTTAATAATTACATAATTTGAACAAAATACTTTGGGATAATTTATTATTCTATAAGAACACAATTCGGGTGACTTTTGACTCGTTTCCTTAGCTGTTTTGTATTACTTACTTGACCCATTGGAGATAGGATGATTTATTCATTAGAAGCTCACGTTGCTCAACTTTTGACCCATTTTGTCAGCAATCAGCAATGTTAATTTTTTTAGTTATTTGACGGTTAGATAAAACATAACCGATTGATCCATTCATAAGGAAAGGGTCGAAATTTCCACCTCTAGTATTTGAAATGGAAACAAAAGCAGCCTAATCTGGTCGAGTTTTAAAACAAACCACTGCACCAACGTTTACTCTTTCAGTAAGGAAGCTGGTACAGCAGCTGATAGCTGGCAGGCATATATAGATCAATATCTTACTTTGGGAGAAAATGATGTTCATGAAAAGCATCGGATTAAAGAAAAACTGTTGCAGTTGGTTGATTTGTACTATGATGCACTAGATGCACCAAAAAGCGGAAAAACGGTTAGGCTACTGTTCTCACCTTTCCTATAGTAAAGGTTTTACTATCTATAAGCAAGACTCACATTATTTCTCTTGTGTTTCTGAAATAGGTTGACATTCCTAGAGGCTTATTGCCAGATAGATATCCCCATTATCTGGAGAAGTATCCCAACAAATCATATAATTCTTCTTCCATTTTAGGAGAAATTTATGATACAGCAAAGACGTATCAACCTGATAACGCATTGATACGTGGTGAGCCGTGTCAGCTCTGCATTTATGTTTACTTAATGAGGTATTACAGTTAATAATATTTTTGTGGTATGTAGATATCTGGAAACTACCGTGTTTTAACGTCGAGATACCAGACCCCGTTTTAAATTTATGGAAGATGAGGTACGAGTCATACAGGCAGGATATGTCTAAAGCCTTGCAGTCTGGAGATGAATCAAAAAACGACTCGGCAAACATCGTGATTGATAAATATAAAAAGGTCTCGGTTCTTCTAAAATTTTTAATTTAGTCACATGACCAACTTGTATAGTTAGAAAACAATTTAATAATCGTTTGTAAATCAATAATGCAGATGTTATATGAGGCTGAAGATTTTGCATCAAGTACTAGGAAACTCGAGGATATTTACAACGATGCCCTTGCGATTTATCATGCAAGTTATGACCATGCTATCAAGTGCGCAGATCTTAGAAGGTGCGGGTTTGCATGGAAGGTAGCTGGTGAGGCTTTATGCTCGTTTCATGAGAGTAAAACCCCTGGAAGGTCAATTCCTTTCAAATTAGCTGTATTATCTATGTTTATTTAGATTCGGAATAGCCACATCAGCATGTATTATGAGTTTTAAGGATTTGTTGTAAGTTGTAACATTTGAGTCGTAGGTAGCCACTGCTGTTGTATCTATAGGATTGGCATTTGATGTAATATGTATGAATGATTATCTGATTGGTGTGTTTAATTTAAATAAAAACAGATAATCACTTTTAGGATCGAATGATCGGTTTGATTCTGATTATAAATAATCAGATTTGCCACACACTCGTACTACTCGTCTTCTTGATTTAGATTTTAATCCCATTGTATCGACTTCTTAGTATAAGCGATTAGCTAATTGCTGTGTTATATTAAGAAAAAACTGATAATCACTTTTAGGGTAGAGTAATCTGTTTGATTCTGATTATTAATAATCAGATTTGCGAACACACTCATAATACTCAAGTACTCATCTTCTTGATTTAAATTTTAATCACATTGATGAATCACTTATGCTTTGACTGTGTGCTCCCAAGTCAACATGTTTGCATGGAAATTTATCAATCTAGAGATGTTGAGAGTACATATTAGTTTACTTTTTTTTACATATATATATTTTTTTATTTTTAACTTTATTGTTCTTTTTCTGTTCGTGTTTTCTAATGAAGTCTTTTCTTGTTATGGGGTGTCTTGGTTGGTTCGGTTGTGGGGGCTTAACAATAAACATAAACGAGGTTCGGTTATGAAAGATTGCTTAACCATAACCATAACCGAATGGTCGATTAACCGTTGGTAATAGGCCGGTTTTGGTTAATTTCGGTTAATTATTCAATGTATATCTTATGTTTTCTTATTCCTTTGTTCTAGTTGAAACTAGTTCAGCTATGGTGTTCCAAACTCAATTATAAAGTTTCGAAGCTGAAATACGTCATTTTTAAGTTCGGTTATGGTGTTTCAAGCTATGTTCTAGCTATGTTCTAGATAGTTGCACCATAAATTTAAATGTTCAAAGTTGGATAAAGTTGTATAAAATAGATATAGAGTTATAGAATTCGAAAAGAAAAACATAAGCATACCCAAGGTTTGGTTTGGTTAAAGCCGGTTAATGGAGGCATGTTAATCATAGCCATAACCGAATGATTAGTTAATCGTATGTATTTAACCATTACCGTCGATTTTGTTTGTTTGTGATTAATATCAGTTAATTCTTTTGGTTAACGGTATGACTTTCGGTTATGGAACTTATGATTTGGTTTTTGCTCCTCGTAGTAGTAGTCACTATAAGTTTGGTGGAATATATGTGATTTTTTTTAACAAGCTATGATCCTTTTATATGTTTGCATGACTAAGTCCTAAAGCTTGGAACTTACTGTATGTTCACAGAGACAAGTACAATAAAGGGAAATCACCTCATTAATAATTCCACAAGTATCTGAAGGCCCCGTTCAATGAAAAACAAATGCCTGACAGTAGCTGCTAACCTCATTCGGTGAAAACAGAATCGACAATTTGCAATCGAACAAATTAAAGACCAACCGAACAAATGGAGGCCACAATGAGGGAATCACCTCTTTAATCATCCCACGAGTCCCTAATAACCCGTTCTATTAATACAAAAGCCCGACAGTTGCTTCCCGTTCAATGTAACATAAGCGACAATTTTCAAATGAAAATATGAAAACCCAAATGAATAAATGAAAACCGCAATGAGTAAAATAAGACCAGAATGAGGGAATCACATCCTTAATCGTCCCATGAGTCTCTAATAACCCTGTTTAGTTAATACAATATTTCGGCAGTCGCTGCTAGCCTCATTCAGTGAAAACAGAACCGATGGTTTTCAAACGAATCAATGAAAGCCCAAACGAACAAATGGAGAACACAACAAGTAAAATAAGACTATAATGAGGGAATCACCTTCTTGATCATCCCACGAGTCCCTGAATGCCCCGTTCAGTGAAAATTGTAATCCTGATAGTCGTTGCTAGTCTCATTCAGTGAAACAGAATTGACAGTTTTCAAACGAACAAATGAAAGACCAACCAAACAAATAGAGACCACAATGGATAAAAGATGACTAGAATGAGGAATCACCTCCTTAATCATCCCACGAGTCTCTAATAACCACTTTTAGTTAACACAAAATCCCGACAGGCGTTGTAAGCCTGGTTCAGTGAAAACAGAAGCGACAGTTTTTGAACGAACAATTGAAATCCCAAACGAACAAATGGAACCCACAACGATTAATAGAAGACTAGAATGATGGAATCACATCCTTAATCGTCCCACGAGTTTCTAATAACTCTATTTAGTTAATACAAAAGCCTGACAGTCGCTGCTAGCCTCGTACAGTGAAAACAGAAGCAACTATTTTCAAACGAGCAAATAAAAACCCAAACGAACAAATTGAGACCACAATAGGTAAAAGAAGACTAGAATGAGAGAATCACATCTTTAATCATCCCATGAGTCCATGAATGCCCCGTTAGTGAAAAACAAAAGCACAGCAGTTGCTACTAGCCTCGTTCAGTGAAAACAGAAGCAATGGCTTTCAAACAAATAAATGAAAGCACAAACGAACAAATGGAGACCGCAACTAGTAAAGTAAGACTATAATGAGAGAATACCTCTTTAATCATCCCACGAGTCCCTGAATGCCCCGTTCAGTGAAAAACAAAAGCTCGAAAGCCGCTGCTAACCTCGTTCAGTGAAAAACAGAAGCGACCGTTTTCAAGCAATCCAATAATGAAAGCACAAACGAACAAATGAAGACCGCAACAAGTAAATAAGACTAGAATGAGGGAATCACCTCCTTAATCATCCCACGAATATCTAATCACCCCCATTCAGTTAATGCAAAAGCCCGACAGTCGTTACTGGCCTCGTTCAGTGAAAACAGAAGAGGCAGTTTTCAAACGAACAAATGGAGACCACAACGAGTAAAAGAAGACTAGAATGATGGAATCACCTCCTAAATAATCTCACGAGTCCCTAAATGCCTCGTTCAGTGAAAACCAAAAGCCCGACAGTCGTTGCTTGCCTCGTTTTTGTATCTATAGGAGTGGTGTTCAATGTAATAATATATCGACTTCTTAGTACAAGTGATTATCTAATTGCTGTGTTATATTAAAAAAACTGATGTTCTAGATAGTTGCACTGTAAATTTAAATGTTCAAAGTTGGATATAGTGGTATAAAATTGACATAGAGATATAAAATTCAAAAAGAAAAATATAAAGATACAAGGTTCAGTTCGATTAAAGTCGGTTAATAGAGACACGTTAATCACAACCATAACCAAATGATTGGTTAATACTTAATCGTATTCACTTAACCATAACAGTCGATTTTGTTTGTTTGTGATTAATTTCAATTAATTCTTTTGATTAACTGTTTGACTTTCGGTTATGGTTTGGTTTTTTCTCCCCGTAGGAGTCACTATAAGTTTGACGGAATATATGTGAATTTTATTTTTAACAAGCTATGATCCTTCTATATATTTGCATGACTAAGTCCTAAAGTTTGGAACTTACTATATGTTCACAGAACATTTTCTTAAAGAGACAACTACAAGAAAGGGAAAACAAAACTACAAAAATGCTTGTGTTTTTAGTTTTTTAATATAATGGAATAGGTTAAGGTGCAGTTAGAAAAACCCAAGATTTATCATTTACGGTGGACCCATTTTAAGAAAAAGTAAAACAAGATTTATCATTTTACTCCTCTACTTAACGTAAATAAACATCTAAATGTAGTTGCAAAGTTGTAACCTTTTTTTTTTTCTTTCACCTCATGTACACATTAAATATTTAATTTCTTTTCTTTTTTTTCGAACTTTAAAACATGAAATTACATTATATTATTCCCTTCTTTTCCACTTCTTTTCACTTCTATTTGCCATCTTTTATTTATTCATTTATTAAAGATGGTAACACAACGATAGACAGACAATAAAGTTAAAACTCAAGTCATTGTAACACGAATACATTTTTATTAAATAAAACAAAACATTGTTTTCAAAAGTTGTTAACAATGTCTAGAACACAACTTTATATGAAAATTTTCTTTTAACAACGTTTGGAACTAACTCTAATACATGAGTGAGTCTTTTCGAGAGAAAGATGTCAACTGTTTATACTGATTTTGACGCTTTAATACTCACCCAGGAAAATCATCGAGAAAAAACCCACCACTTCGAGAAAAAACCCATTGAGTAATGTTTCAAACTTAGACCTTAAGATCTCAAGCCTTAATCATCAGTTCATCACCTCATGTTATTGGGACCAGAATGCGAACTCCAAATGCGACTTTAATGACCGATTAAGGAAATAATTTCATACAATTTGACATATTGAAGTGTTTTACTAACCGTATCCTTGTCCAAGAGCTAAATTAGAAAAATGACGTGTAGACTATGGTGTCACACCGGCGCTCAGAGCCTGGGCGTGACAACCCAACGTTAGTACCTGTTTTGTAAATACATCGGAGTTAAAGGTTGTAAAGCGGAAGACTTTTAATAAAATATTATTATATTCAAATCACGGGGTTTGAAACACCCGTTAAGTTATACAAAAGTGTTTTGATATTAAAACCATGATTTACATTATTTTAATATTAAAACATCATTTGAGCCATAAGATCGTCTAACGACTATCCTCTGTCTCCAAACACCTATCCTTCATTACCTGTAAAACAGTTATAAAAAAAAAATACGTCAGCAACACATGCTGGTGTACACGCTGACTCAAAATATTTTAAGTTACTTAATTATCCCCTCGGGTATCTTGTGACCCGGCCTATCGTGGCTTAGGAAACAACCAAGTTAAATATACTGTTATAAACCTCTAGTTATACTTGAAACCTCTCAGCGATACCGCAGCATCGAGGTCTTGGCAACTATTCAATATACACGAGATAATCCCCTCTCGGACATTACTTGGGTCCGGCCCAACGTGGCGGAGGCATTAGCAAGTGTGGTGCGGTGTGCCCACCGTCTGCCCACATATGTAAGGATCCAGACAAACGTATACAATAGCCTGAGGGCCAGTATTACTTTTGTTTATAAAGTTTTAGGGATATAATCCCATGCAAAAATTCAATACTTTGTTTTATAAAAAGTTGGACATATTCACCTTTCTTCTTGGTTGGTGTTTCTCAACAATTTGTCTCGTTACCTCGGACCTATAGTATGAGAATAACATTTTATAAGTACTAGATCAACGATCTAGCTTCAGACCTTTAGTCCGATTGCATAACCTTTACCTTGACATTTTATTTCTTTATAAATATAAGGACCTCTAGCCCTTTCTTTTTAATCATTTATAAACCTTTGTTTCTTCTTCGTGAAGAAAACATATATTTCAAATTCTTATTATAAGAAATATAAAATCTTTATATAAAATAAAGAAGTATTATTTTATCTATAATCTCGACTTTATAAAATCTTATTTCCACTTTATAAAATCAAGGTACGGGTTATATCCCTGACTAGGTCTAAGCCATTTATATTATAATAATCGGACAGAACCCCTACCTTGAATGGCTTATTTATAAAAATGCTTGTGCTTTACTTGAACAACACTTCTACTTGAAGGCAAGTCGAGAGGGTATTTAAGTAGGGTTATGGCACACATTTCGAGGTAAGGCTTGTCGGGATATCACTATCTCAGGTTGTGGCACGTAAATCGAGACAATGTGTAATTGGAAGTGTGAGTTGGATGGTGAGGACCACCCCCCATGGCCGGCCTATTTATAGAAATTTTTGTGCAACTTCGCGTATTGCGAAGCAGCTTCGCGATACCGCGAAGCTGCACCAGCTTCGCTGAGTCGCCGCGTAGGCTTGCCACGTGTCGTTATTGCGAAGATGCACAACTTGGATTCTTCGCGTATCGCGAAGATACAAAACTTTGAATCTGTTCATTTTTAGTCCCTGGTCTTTTGGTAACTTGCCATATCTTGATCTTATCATCATCCAAAAATACAAAGGCGGCTCTTAAGCGGCCGAAGCGCCACATTGCACGGGCTCGGGTGCTTCGCATCCTCCGCTAGGACTAGGGAGAGTGGTTAGTCATTTAAGAACATTTTCATGGAATGTTCTCTTCTTATAAAGTGCTTTATTTTTCTTTCTTTTTCCGATGTGGGATGGAGTCTCCTTACTCCATTCCTTAACATAAGCTACTTCCATTATTTGTCTTATTTTTCTCTTTACATTTGCCATGAATATTTTTAATCCTTAAGTTTTATTAATTTGTCAAATTTGGACCAAAATTTTTGTGATGTTACATATGGTTTTGCCATAAAAGTGAAATTAGGTTCCCATTCCTGTCCTTGTCCAAGGTAATAGCTAAATTAGAAAAATGCGTGTCATCTTTGTTGTGGAATTCATTGATCACTTTATGTTGTGGAGTATACATCAAATATCCTATAATATATTCCTGTCCTTGTCCAAGGTAATAGCTAAATTAGAAAAATGCGTGTCATCTTTGTTGTGGAATTCATTGATCACTTTATGTTGTGGAGTATACTTCAAATATCCTATAATATATGTTAAATTGTTAATTGTTTTTATAAAACAAAACTAGAGAAATATGTTGGCTCATCGTGTCTATATCTTGTCGCTATATTTACCAATGCTAGTTAGTACCTATATTTGCCAACACTAGTTTGTACGTTAATTGTCAATGCTGGTTGGCACATATAACTGTCACAAGGCACATTTTCAAGGTAAGAGTCCTTCTAGAAACGTGTTACATATGTGTGTTCATGATTATTTATGTTTATCTTTTGGAGTGTATTAAGTATAATGCGTATTAAGCCATCCATTATGGCAGATGTGAAATATAAATGCACTATCGCGGGGGGGGGGGGGGGGGGGTTCACTTCTTGTGAAGAGATGAAATGTGATAGTTGGTATAGATGTAGATAAATAATTGGTTGTATATTTAATTAATAATAATAATAACATATCTTGCAGATGTGGCACTGCTCCGCCCCATCTTACATGTGTGGCGGGCCATCACACCCATTTTATAGCTGTCACAACAGATGGTCTTAAGAGTGTATACTCACTTGAGCATACATTCTTTGGGAGTTAGGGTTATTTTTATGATTAGTTTAAGACATGGTGAAGCCAATGAACCTAAATTGTATGTGGGACGAAAAACTAGTCTTTGTTAGTATAAAAATACCGCATGGCGTTTGTCTTGCCAGATACGTGACAATGGGTATTAGAGGGATAGTGCTCAGTGCATGTCATGACAAGATATGTGAATGTCAAGCGTTTCTTTAGCTAGGAAGCAAAAGCATAACCACATCATTCGAGGGTGTCGCCCCTCAAAGAGCGAGAGTCATGCATGGAGTACAAATGAGTTGACGACGGGAGTGTGTTACGAGCAAATGTTCAAGGTTTTGAGTCAATCTTTAAAAGTTCCAAATGAGTTTGTTAATGGTCACTACTTAATAACGCATAATTTGTAGGGTGTTCCAATGTTTAAAATGTAGTGTATAATAAGAGTTTGTTCATAAGTTAATATTATTTTTATTTTACGTGTTTCTTTGTTTTAGAGGATAGGGAATCATCTCGGTTTTCCCGTTTTCGTCATTGTTTTCAGATGCATCAATTTTAATTAATTTTTTAAAATTTGTAAAATAATACATATTTAACTTAAAAAAAAACTAAAACAACTTGCAATTGTAATATAACATCCTCAAGTGGCTTGTCGCATACTTAGTGCCAATTTGACAATACATATCCTCAAAACTCAAATAGTCAAAGGGGCATCTTAATGCTGTTATCTATAACTAAATAAATATAAATTAAATTAAATTCCCAGTGATATATAATATTAACCTTTTAAAATCTAGGTGACGTTTATACGTTATGTTTTCTTACAACATATAAAAATTTAAATCCTCACCTCCTTTTAATTTTGGCCGGTACTTTCATAGGAGAGGGGTAACCAAGCTGACTCATAGACTCATAAACCACTTAAACCGATTAAATTAGAGTGTGACACCTTAATAACTTTAAGCCGTTTATTAGTTATTAGGCTCGTTCTAAATCTATGTTTAGATTAGATTTTGACACCTTAATAACTTTCAGCCTCAAATTCTAATCGTATATTAGTTACTAGTTAGAACCCGTTAACTGTACACATGGGTTGGGTAAAAAAAGAAAAGAAATATAGGACAAACAAATGTTTTATTAATTTGAAAAGAAAAGTAACAAAGTTTATAATTGCAAAACCAATCAAACCGAATAATAATAATAATAAGAATAATAATAATAATAATAATAATAATAATAATAATTATTATTATTATTATTATAACAACTATTATGTACTAATATAAATTTAAAAGTTATTATATATGTTTATGATTGCAACCCTCGTCGAATTTCGTGCGTGAATCTCAAGCTCAAGTTTGTTTATAAAATGACCTTCGGTTAACTTGGATCCCTGTTTATTTGGTAAATTGCTAATTGGAATTGTAGTGAATAAAAACGAATTTATGCTTTTGTTTACGACAGTCTAATTTACTTTCAATAATATCACACCGACTCGAATCGTTGAGTTATAAGGAACTAAGCACCTTATAACGCACAAATACTTAGGCAGCGTATAATGTTGTATATTTATAAAAAGAAATACAAGAATTGATTTAATTATATATTTATATAGCATATTGTGTGTTGTGTTCATGCAATTTCTTTTTTTTCTTCTTTTCATTTTTAATATATGTATTACTTTTAGAGGGTGTTAGGGATTCTTTATCTTCATAACTTATAATATATAAACTTATTGAAAAGTCAATCAAGTGTATAAGGTATTTGACAAACCATAAGGCCTTATGAATTTTAACTTATGAAGAAGACAAATAAAAGGGATTTGAAAAGTTAGGAATATGCAACTTACTAACTTAACGGGTTTGATTTAACTATTACACATCTATAACCCTCAAAACCCATTACACTCCTTTTAAAAAAGAGTGTCATTTTTAGTTATTTTGGTTTTCCCCAACACATAAGCTAATCCAAACATTTTTTTAAAAACTTCTTTTAAAAAATTCATAAGTTAATAAGTCTTCTTTTTCACTTAAATAAGCAATCCCAAACACACCCTTAGTCTCTTACTAATTACAGTTCCGTCACCGCAATGAGCGAATACGTGTAGATATCTATAAAGACGCAAGAGCATCCAGTCCATTAAGTCGGCCTAATGTTTATTTTCATTTATAAATAGGGTGTTAGGTCTTTTGTTTAGGAAATTGCTTGATGTTTAATAAAAGATAATTGTAAGCGTGAAGCTTGTCAACCGAAACTTTCGATCCGGGTTATCTTGATTATGATCAATTTTTCTTAAGCCATTTGAGTAAATATATGAATATATGATCATGTTACAACTCTAATTTTTACGATTTTTTCACCATTACTAAAGCGTATATCGTTACCATTCCGGTACCATAACTAATAAAAGAGCACCCATTAAATTCCCGCGTTTGTGCCACTAGTTGATACTTAAATTGCCAAATGTACATCTCCTATTAAAACAAGTGAACACAAAATCCATTGACCTTGTTTATATAACCCTCATCATCTCTTCATTCTAAAAAAAATATCTTCTCTCTCTCTCTCTTTCAAAACACATTTCATATCCAACATAAAAACAAAAACCTTAACAACAACAAACGATCATCAAACAAACATGTCTGATTCATTCGATCTCGACCAAGCTTTAACCTTGGACGATCTAATCACCAACACCGTTACCGTTACCGTTAACACCAAACAATCATCACCGGAGGAGCTAGCACGTGACAAAGTTTCCGGCATGCCAACGGTGGGTCCCTCACTAGGTGTTTGTACTGTGTGCATGGAAAGCTTGTACGTCTCATCATGTAAGCAAGCTCCATGTGGGCATTTGTATCATGCGGATTGTATCACACAGTGGCTTTCGGTTCGTAATTCGTGCCCGATTTGCCGGTTTAAGGTGCCGGATCACCCGGAAAAAGCTCCCGCGAGTCCTCCGGTTGAGAAGGTTGACTAAAAGTCAATGCAATTTACATGGTAATATACTAAAATTTGCTATTTTTTTAAAATTTTATTTATTTTTGTATTTAAGTAATTTTAGGGGTGAAAACGAGCCGAGGCAAGCTCAAGCTCGTCTCGTTTTGATTTTTGACTTATGATAGATCGAGATCGGCTCACAAGTCGTTTTTTGGCTCAAGCTTAGGTTGATTATTATTTTATTATATAATTTATACATATTTTTAATTATTTTTATATAATTTGAGAAAAACTTGAACAAGCCTTAGCTTGGCTGATGCTCGGCTTTGCAATGTGAAATTTATACAAATAAGTTCAAAAGAGTAAAACTTAAAAATACTAGGTCCGTTAAGGCTTGACAAGTCTAAACGATCCAATCATACAAAGCTCTTGCCTGGGCTTGATTGCTAAAGTAGCTTTATTTGAGTCTCAGGCTCAATAAAGTTCACTCGTCTCGAAATTTTTATTAATAGATCTCAGGTCGTTTATGAACAGTTTAGCTTGTTTTAAGTTGCACCCTAAGGCAGTAAGCCCTAAGTAATTTCTATTCTAGACTCTAATTCAAACTTCAAACTATTACGTGAGTGTTTGGAATTGGTAGTTTTACATTATTACGGCTATTATTTGTAATTTTCAAGGGATAATTAATGTAAAGCTCATTAGGCCATCAAACAACATCTAGACTACCTAATGAGTAACGACTTTCTTAACAACTTAAGAACTTAAAACTATTAAAGAGTTATTAAATAAATTTGTGACTTTTATAAATAAATAAATATAAGTGTTTACGATCTTTATTAAATAAATAGTTTTACCCTGCTGTTTCAGACACGAAGAGCGAAATAGCTCGATGCAGAAAGAAGAAAGATGAGTGTCGTTTAGCCTGGTTACAAGACTTGAACTCTTAATCTGTTAGTTGAAGATTAAAGACTCAAATTAGTACGGCGGATCTAACATTGGTTGTCATTTGTTTTTTTATAAATTACCACTCGGTTGTATGAGTATTTATAAAATAATTTATAATCTAGACTCTTCAAACTACTACGTGGGTGTTTGGAATTGTTAATTAATTAAACTATTTTATTTCATTATTGTAGTTGTGATTATTATAATTAATTATGTGTTGTTTCTTTCAAGTGATAATTAATTAAGAGCCATGAGGGCGTCAAACCAGGCAACTGATTAATTATTAAACTACTAAAGAACTAAAATACTATTAAAAAATATATTGTAGTAACAGCTAAATTATACACTAGACTAGGATTTAAACCTTGTGCTTTGTACGGGACCATTAAACTGAACCATACGTAAAAACGTTAAACTACGAACGCGCTATGAGTCGATCCGAAATTAACCTGTATCGGGTTACGACATCAAAAGTAAACAAAAGAAATAAGTCTGTCAATGCCAAAATACAACAAATTATCATATGTGCATGGAATAAAAAAATCAGCAGCGAACCAATGCAAATTTGGTTAGTATCGTCGGTACCACCAGAATTGGTAAACATGAATTAGTAAGCCAAAAAGTCATATTTTAAAGACGTGATATCAAACATCGAAACGATGATATAAAAGCATGTGACAATGGGATTATTTTAAATCATGAAAAATGTTTTGGTCATTTTAAAGACCAACCATAACATATACGAAAGCAAAATTTAAGAAAATTTTAACCGACAAATAAAACATGTTAAGCCGACACTTGCCCAAATTTAAGGTTTAAAAATATAGTTTGTTAAATATTATAATTAGTTGAAACAAAAATAAATAAAAGGGAATGAAAAATATATAATAGTGTACCGATCAATACTGTTTTTAAAAGTTAAAACATATATAAATTACAAATAATAAAGTAAAACTTAAGCAAACACACTAGTAGACTTAAAACGGAATAGCAAAAAAAATTAAAAAACTTTAGTAAATAGTAAACTGAATAGTAAATATATGAGGGGAAAGAAATTACACTTTTAATATATATAATAATATGTTTTTTACAGCTCGAAGCCTTGACTGTGTGATAAGTGTTCAAACCCAACTGAAGGTAATTTACGTGGATTTAAAGACTGTCGCCTTTTTTGAGAGAAAAAAATATATTATCTCATTCCGCTCAAATAAAAGGTTAAACAAATTTTTTCTTTAATTGCTTCACGTTTTTAAACATAACACAACTTATTGTTCATGTTTCAAACCATAGGGAATATAACTATATAAGTCATATAACACGAGTATCATATTAACATTTAAATATGTTATATTACTAGCTTTAGAGCCCGTGTAACACATGATATGATCCAAATAATAAAGTTATAAATAAAGCAAATAAGTACATGTTGTATATGAAAAAATGATTACATCTATGCTTATACTATATGTACATAAATTGATTTTATTTATATCGAAAAATGTTTTTTTTCGAAAAAAAATGAAATTAACAAAAAAGAATAATAATAATAATAATAATAACGTAAGTGCAAAAACATACCTGAGAACGGTTCATCTATTGGGAATTCGATTCTTAGTATCATATATATATAACTGAAAGAATTTTGGTTATGAACCAATTTCCAAAAAGACTTTTCATACAATAATAGTTCTGAGCTACACCATGAAAATGATTTTTATAATTTTAAAGGGGCTTCTCGACTTTGCCATAATGAAAACACATAAAATAGTGCGTTAACCCGTTCAATTTTGTGAATGTTTTGCTTCACTTGAGCATAATTTTGTATGCCATGTTTCACACGCTACATTTTAATCATCATTAAAGGAAAAGTCAATGCTGACACAAATGTTTCAAATTTGATAAAAGTTAAAAGTAATGATAGGCCTAGAGGTAGCATGTCGAAAGTGTTCGCCTTTTTTTCTTAAATTTTAATAGTTATGGGAAAAATAGTCAATTAGCCACATCCCAAATCTTTTCATTATTTCCAAAAATATCATTGAAAATAAATTCGAAACCTAAATCACGTTTAAAATTCTAGCTTTCATTTTTTTTTTTACATTTTCAAGTCAAAACTTTGAATCCGTAATAAATTTGATGATGAATCTACTTGCATTCTCAAACTTTTAAAAATACTCATATTACCCCTTTCTGACCCGTAACAAATTTTGAGCCAAATGTAATTAACTTGTACTACACAATCTATTTACCAAATTTTGACCCGTAACAATCAAATTTAAGTCCCACAAAAAACCTGAAACAATCATTGATAAAAAAAACCGAGAAACTGACTATAATAAACTTTATTATATATGAAAGTGAATGGTATATATTATTACATTTTAACATATATATAGTTTAGTAAATTAACTGAAAAAATAAATAGATAGATTTAAAGCATATATTTATAATTTATAAGAATATTTATTTTTATAAAAATGTATAGTATATATAATAAAAGGGAGTTTATAGAAATGTGAATAATTTAATTATGTTATAGATATAATATGAAGTGTAAAAGGAAAGTGAATAATTATTGATATATGACATAATTATTAGTTTGGAGGGAAAAAATTATAAGGTTTAACCATAAACTGACATGTGTCCACATTTATTTTACTTTATTAGAATAAGTAGATAATTGTAAAATCAAAATTAAAATATGTTTTAACATAAGATGTGATTTAACAACCATGTATCATGTTTTGTTTTTTTGGTAGTCACCGACGACAAAGACCCGCTTACTATAATATTACTTTTTTAGCACATATCATGCTTTTTCAAGAGTCCTCAAAAATGTATTTTTAACACATAGAATCTCTCAAGTCTTTATTCAAAAGAGTTAGATTATTAGTGATGCATTGAAAGTTTTTAATCATATATCTAACGCACTATAACTATTAATATACAAGTTTAAAACTATCGGGAAAAGTGTTTCTGGTTGACCCGACCCTTTCTTCCAGATGTACCAAAAATACTTGTTTAGAGCATTCGCAACCTATTCCTCATCCCCATCTCTATAATTACACTAAAAAACACTAAATTTCTCTCTTCTGTTTAATTAAATAATATTTTTTTTATACTTTTATCATTACAGTTTTCTCTCTCCACCCCATAATTTACAAAAAATCATTACCTTTTTCCTAAATTTACAAAAAATCACTACATTTTCTCTCTCCATCCTATAATTTACACTCACAAGTCACAACCACTCAAAACCCCAGCTTATAATTTACAAACTCCCCTCACATAAATTTAGGGAATAGGATGGGAATGCTCTAAATAAACGGACCGTTTGTGTTCGTGAACGTTTGGCTAGAGTTCGTTTGTGTTCGTTCGTTTAATAAATAAACGAACATGAACAGAGACCATGAAACGTGTTCGTGAACGTTTGATAAGGTGTTCGTGAGTGTTCGATTTGTGTTCACTAACATCCGTTTATGTTCGTTAGTGTTTGTTTGTTTATGTTTCTTCATTAAAGGTTTTTTTATATTATTAATTGCTTGTTTATGTTTCTTCATTAAAGGTTTTTTTATATTATTAATTGCTTTTCTAAACTTATTATATAGTATTCTCTATTCTCTGATTGATTATATGCAAATCACCATATGAATATGAATGTCAAAAAAAACTTCAAACAAACTTGGTAGCCGGAACGAACCGATGGCACTGAACATTTTTGGTTAACCAAATCATATAAAGCATTATTTGTGTTCTTTTGTGTTCGTGAACCGTTCACAAACCAGTTCATTCCCTTTATGAACGAACATGATCAAGAAATTGCATTCGGTTAGATGTTTGTGAACCGTTCGTTTGTCTGATAAAAGCTTAACGAGCGAAAATGATCAAGGCCTGTTCAGTTCAGCTTGTTTACAGCCCTGCGGACCCGTTTGATCCAGTTAGAGATAAAACATTTGTGTCAAGTTGGCTTGACCGGTAAAAACAAATTTTGTTTTTTCTAGTAATGTAAATTTCTGAATAAATCTATTAAAAGGTTGCATGGATCATAAAAGTTAAATCAACTAGAAAAACACTGAAAAATACATGGAGCAATATCAAAAACATGAAACCAAATACATCAATAAATATAAAATCAAGATAACACAGAACATAATACTCAAAAAGAGTTACTCAACATTAACTGCAGTCTTACTTCCAGCCAAATGATGAAGAAGCACACCAGCTGCAACACTAACATTCAAACTTTCGACCGCAACAAAAGATTTCGTCTCCACATCTTCTAACCCTGCACTCAAATGCACCGGCATATTCCCAGGAATCTTAACCAACTGAGTACAAGATCTCTCGACTAACGGTCTCAAACCCGTACCCTCACTCCCCAACACGAGAATCGTGGGCTCATCAGTGGTCACTTCTTTTATAGCCATGGCTCGTGAAGACACCGAACCACCAAGAACCCTCCACCCGTTTTCAGCTGAAGAAGCCAAAAACTGCATCATGTTCTTACAAGACCGAAGCTCGGTTAGCTCAAGTGAACCCGCACTCGCTTTACTTACAACCCCACTAAGCGGTGCAGAATTCTTTGCACAAAGTACAACCCCTGCTGCACCAAAAAAATAAGCCGATCGGATTATAGCACCCAAGTTTTGCGGGTCCATGACTTCATCTAAAGCCAACCAAAGCCCGGTTCCTTCATTTTCCACCACAGGATCCAATTCTTTTATATTCACCATTTCTAAAGGCGAAGCATCAAGAACCAAACCTTGATGCGGTCGGTTATCAGCAATCATATTAAGATCATGCTTTGATACTTCTTTCTTTGTTAACCCTAATTTATCAGCAAATTTCAAAACTTTTTCAAACGCTTTTTTGTCTTTTTTCTTTTTATTATTCCCGCTTAAATCAATACCTTCTTGAACATATAAAACATAAAACTCTCTTCGGTTTGCTGATAATGCAGCTAACACAGGCCCGACTCCATACACACATTCACCAATCATTTTCGGTACACTGGATTCACTAGCTTCTTTCCATACTTTCTTGCCCCAATTATCTTGCCTGTTAAATCGGTCATTGCGTTCAACACCAGCAATCCTGTCAAACCTATCGAATCGATCTTGAACCTTATACCACTTCGGATTATCAGTTTCCTCACTTTCTATATCGGATTCATCTTCAGATACATCTCTTCTTTCTCTATAACCACCACCATTCCAAGAAGACGGTCTGACTTTTCTCGAACTCAACTCATCTTCCGAAACCTTACTTCTTTCTCGATAATCACTCCGTCCATCAAACCGTCTACCCCTTTCTTTTCCTTCAACACCATTTTTCACAAACCTTCCCACCGATTCCTCCCACGAAGACCGGTTGACTTTTCTTGAACTCAACTCATCTTCCGAAACCTTACTTTTTTCTCGATAATCACCACCTCTTTCTTTACCTTCAACACCATTTCCCACAAACCTTTCAGCCGACTCCTCCCACGAAGATCGGCTGACTTTCCTCGGGGTCAACTTGTCTCCTCTCACCTTAGGCTTAAAATCTTTTCTCCTAACCTTTTCCCTACCGTCTTTCGTAAACCTCCCGGGCTCGGGCTCTTTCATACTATCTTTACTTCTACCTAACCATGGAAGTGCCTTCACAGACTCGCTACCTTCACCCGCTTTTCGCGAATACGAAGTTGAAAAACTTTTAGTTTTTCCATAAATTTCAGAGTTTTTTAACTTTTGCTGATGATTGAAACTAGCTACACCTAATAATAATCCAATTGAGCTAGTGCTAGTACTAAGTCTCCTAATGGCAGTAGGGATGGCATGACACTTGGTGAAATTAGAGTACATGTTAATAGCAATTAAATAAACTATCTACCGGCTAATGATTCGATAATTGAAGGAGATTAACCTGATTAATCGGCCATTGTTGGACCTTCGAAATGTATGTTGAGGATAAGTTTTGTATTAGGGTTTATCAACTGGTCCTCAAAACGCACTGTTCGATTCTTTATTATTACTGTGTTTTTTTTACATGAGTGCAAAATATAATAAAAATAAACAAATTTTATGTGTAATAAATTGTGATGTTGTTAAGCATCTTTAGGTTGAAACATAAGGTATTGAGTTCGAGACTTTTATCACACAATAATTTATTTTTCAAAATTTTATAAAACGTTATCTTCATATGAAAAATGGTTGTATTTGAAGAGAAATCGGGTCATAGGTTATAACATAACTAAACGGGTTCATGCTTCATATTGTGTTTGGAAGAGGAGATGATAAAATAGGAAACTGCTCACATGGCATCTATGTGGCATCCTATGTGGAAGCCTTAAAATGATGTCATGTGGAAAAATCATGTTGCTTTAATATATAGTTAGATTAGATTACAAATACCAAGTTTGGACAGCTTGGCGGCACCGAACTAGTCCGTAAATTTTGTTTTTGTTTGTTTAGTTCAATAATCGTAATAAACGTAAGGAAACCGAACGTCAATTTTTTAATTTTTTTTAGTTCTAGTATCATAACAAACGTGACGGAAACCGGCCGAAGTCTAGTAGACTCGCCGTCTCAATGCCCAGGATCAACAACAGTCGAGTTTTACCGACCGACACCACCGCATTTTATAATATTGATTATAGGAACTACTGATAGAGGACCGAACAAACCACAAGCTTATACAGTACTGAATATCTACTAAACCGTGAGTTTCATGACCCCACTTTTAAACTGTTTTACGAACTTTTGGGGTGAAAAGCATGTTTGCTTATATCTATATACTTATCTGAAACATGTGATGATGTGAATTATCTAAGTGCTAACACACAGTCCCCACGATCACAGTGATTAACTTCGAGCCGGTGGCTTGTGAATAGTACTATTGGTTTGACAAACCCAGGCGGGGCCAGCACGGTTGCTGAGACATTATCCCGTTTGCACATGTCCATATTTTATTTTTACGAACCCGCTATGTAGTGTTAGACATAGCTACCGGGGCATGTTGTGGGCGGAAAGGGGCCACAGTGGTTGATTGAGCGTGGGAAATGGAGGCACGCAGCACGAACAGTCCAGGCTTCACTGTAGCTTAGCGTAATTCACATCACATACATCATTTACATACATACATACTTATTTCATGATTACAAGTGCTGAATTGTGAATACTCATTACTGTTTTCTTAAAACTCGTGAAACTCACCAACTCTAGTAGTTGACCCGTTTTAAACTGCTTTTCAGGTGTACCTAAATCGGAATGATTGGGTGATCTGTCACTCGCCTGAAGTGTGTGGTTGATGCTATGTGAATAGAAGCAAAGGCGTTAGTAATAAGAACGTTTAGTTAACGAACTAGTTTTGTTTGTACCACCTAGACTGTAAAACAATGATAGAACGAAGAAATGTAATATAATGTAAATTAGTTTGTAATGTTTCTTTATAAACAATGTGTTGATACCAGAGGTGTCTGTTACATTCCCGTTTTACGCTTCCGCATTGTGCTAGTCGGGGTGTGATACCAGAGGTGTCTGTTACAAGCAAGTCTGTTATTATGTTCCGGAACATAATGACAGAAGTCGGTGTCACACCCCGACTAGCACAATGCGGAAGCGTAAAACGGGAATGTAACAGACACCTCTGGTATCAACACATTGTTTATAAAGAAACATTACAAACTAATTTACATTATATTACATTTCTTCGTTCTATCATTGTTTTACAGTCTAGGTGGTACAAACAAAACTAGTTCGTTTCTTACTACTAACGCCTTTGCTTCTATTCACATAGCATCAACCACACACTTCAGGCGAGTGACAGATCACCCACTCATTCCGATTTAGGTACACCTGAAAAGCAGTTTAAAACGGGTCAACTACTAGAGTTCGTGAGTTTCACGAGTTTCAAGAAAACAGTAATGAGTATTCACAATTCAGCACTTGTAATCATGAAATAAGTATGTATGTATGTAAATGATGTATGTGATGTGTATTACGCTAAGCTACAGTGAAGCCTGGACTGTTCGTGCTGCGTGCCTCCATTTCCCACGCTCAATCAACCACTGTGGCCCCTTTCCGCCACAACATGCCCCGGTAGCTATGTCTAACACTACATAGCGGGTTCGTAAAAATAAAATATGGACATGTGCAAACGGGATAATGTCTCAGCAACCGTGCTGGCCCCGCCTGAGTTTGTCAAACCAATAGTACTATTCACAAGCCACCGGCTCAAAGTTAATCATTGTGATCGTGGGGACTTTCGTGTGTTAGCACTTAGATAATTCACATCATCACATGTTTCAGATAAGTATATAGATATAAGCAAACATGCTTTTCACCCCAAAAGTTCGTAAAACAGTTTAAAAGTGGGGTCATGAAACTCACGGTTTAGTAGATATTCAGTACTGTATCAGCTCGTGGTTTGTTCGGTCCGCTATCAGTAGTTCCTATAATCAATATTATAATAATATTAATATTTTAATATTATTATAATCTCAATACTAATCTGGGCTGTATAACTAATATGGGTGTAGCTGGAACGCCCAGAAAGTGGCAATAGGCTTAGGTTGTGATGTTGTTCAATGTCTAATACTCAAAACCGAACTTGGCTCAGATTTCCGTTTTCCCAGCTGGGCCAAGTTGCTCGTTTACGTGTTCAGAAAACAGTTATGGGAAAATAAGCTTGAGTAAATGTATTGGTTAATAAAATGATTAAGTTATAAAGAATGATCACCTATTAAGGTCCCGGATTAGCCACGGGGCCCGTTTCCGTTTATACAGTTTGATTTGAGAAGAAACGCGTACGATCCACCCGGATTGTCCAGGTTTCACATAGAAAAGTTCATTTTTACTTAATTAGTCTAAAAATATGATTTTTGATCACTCTTGGTGTTTTGATATTCCCGCAGATTCACTAGTCGCGAACTTGCCTGTTTTTATAAAAACTGAATTTGTTTAATATTCAGATTAGCATAATTAATTAACCGTTAATCATTAAATTATGAAAATTTAACCACTTATCAATTAAAATATGTAGATTTTTATAAAAATATTTCTGGAATTTATTTACTGATTTATTAATTTATAAAATTTCATTTTATCAGCTATATTTCGCATGAAAATCGTCCGTTTACCCCAAACAATTTCCAAAAATTCCACAAAATTTCTTGAATACTCAAATCATGTCCCAAAACAACCTGTATCAATTCCAGAATGTAAAAAGCTCGTGCAATATTCTTTTCGGCCCAAACTCGGCTGTAAAAATTCACACGAACGCAAATAAACAAAACACCTTTAAACTTCTCCAAATGATCCCAAAATTCATATGTGATCAAAATACATCAAATCTGAGTTCCCAGAACAATTTCATAATTTTTGAATTGTTTTAGCTATTTTTCCCAAATAAACGTCCTAATTCGGTAATAAATTCGCCAAATATTCTCAGATGGTCGAAAAATTACCAAATTTGAACAGGGACTCATTGACATGGTCCCTGATGTCCCTATAAAATTTCAATTCCTAAAAATATGCACATCATAACCTTAACCTAAGTAGCCCGTAAGCGAGTGTTTCGGCATTACCTTAGCGGGTTTGGCTCGTTTCCGACTTTTTAATCAAGTTTTCAGGTTCTTGTGCTTCTAAGAAAGCTAGGTACAAGTCCTATATCACAAACCAAGCAATTTTTCATCAACATAACAGCCCTTAACTTAGGGTTTCGGCTAGTGCACAAAAACGAACTTTTGAACCGTAAAAACGCCGTTTCAACCCTTTAATCCGTGTTTATGGCCAAAAAAATATCAAAACAGGTTCCTTACCATGTTTATGATCAAAAAATGTTTATGGACCATTTTTAGGACTTTTACACGGTTAGGAATGATTTTTAGTAACCAAGACATGTTTTTATGGTATTAAATAAGTTCAATAGCTACTTATTTAAGCTCTTTACCTTAGGGTTTGGAGGTTTTCTGGAATTTCAACTTGCAGCTGCTTGGACCTCAGTTTTTATAAACCAAATTGGATAAACAAGCTTCCTAAACAAGTTTTATAAAAAGAATGGGGGGTGGGGGTGGGCTGCCGATCGGAAGTCCCTTTGGGCCCATGATGGGCTGTTTTGGCCCAATGATCTGGTTTCTCCAGCCCAAATACGAAAATCCCGGTCCAAATTTAGTTCAGGTTCGGTTTTTGGCGCGAAAAATTTATCGGGTGCGTTAAACAGCGTGAAAACGAGTGTTTTTTCGGCTAGTTTTGTGTAAAATTATAAAAACATACTATATGTTTGTAAAAATCAAAAATATTTTCACGGATCGCTTAAAAACATTTCAAGTAAGTGTTTGGTAAGCCTTTTTCGGCTTAACGGATGATACAATGCTTGGTTTGTAACTATCTTTCGCGTTTAAATCTATAGCGGGTAGTTAAACGAGCATATTTTCGTTTAACTTGTTTGCTATCAAACTAAGGCCATATTTCTAATGTTTTAGCTTGTATTAAACGTATATCACTTATAGATGGCCCCCCGAGATATCTGGGTCATAACCGACCCGTTCGGTTAATCGTTCGTTTGTTACACAAAAAGCGTTTATTTGCTTAATTGGTAAATACGTACTGAGGTGTACCTTGTTTTGGCTCAAATGTCATATTGGTCCACCTTAATTTTTATATATTTTTTATTTTATATTTGGTTTTAATTCCGACACAATAACGCACGCCATCGAAACCAACTGAATTCGCGTCGACTTACCAGCTCAATGCTTGGGTTTTTACACCGTTTGATTTTAACGACTTGCGCCGGGTAAAAAACTATTTTTATATATTTTATAACTTAAGCTCCGATCGAGTCGAGCTTATATGCGTTACCTTAATCGAGCTAAAGTTTTGCTTGAGTTTGGTCGTATAGTGTAAAACTAATATATAGAAGTTCAAAACAATTAAAATTGAAAAACACACTAGATTTGTTAAGGTTCGACAAGGTTAAATGATCTTCTCGTATAAGGTTCGAGCTCAGGTTTGATAACTAAACGAGTTTGTATGAGACTCGGGCTCAGATTGTTTCGAGCTTTTTATAAATTCGATCTATAGTAGCTCGGCTCGTTTACACTTGTAGCTAAATGAGCCGGGCTTGTTTAACAAATGATTCCAAGTTTACTAATTTAGTAAGAGTTGGGCTCGTTCTAGATTATAAGTCTAAAAGTGAACATGGTGGGCTTACATTTCGTTTAACTTTATCTAAACAAACGAACAACTATGAAAAAGTAAATGACAAATTTTCTTGGTTAATAAGAAAATGAGCATGTTATATTTGTTTGTTAATATTTATAAACAAACATAAACAAAGACAATGAGCATGTTGTTCATTTGTTAGCGTATAACCTTAGGCTTGGTTCTAAATTTCTACTGGATTGATGGATCTTTGCTTTGATACATCAACTAATTATATTTTCATGTATACACCAATAAATAATAAGTATATTTAAATGTGTTGTGGATGTAGGGGTCATAGACCAAACCGTAAAACACTAAGAGTTACCAAAGGATAGCAGCTAAAGCTGACTAATCGCGGAACAAGAAGAGTTATCCACACTTCGTAGGGTGGTGATTGATGAAATCACTCGCGAGAGAAGCCCTTATCAAATCATAACCCAACGAGTTATGCGGGAGACACGTCACACATAAGAGACAAGGCAGTGTATGACAAATAACGTAAAAGCTAATCACAGTCCAAAATTCATCCAAGGAGCATGATTGCATGTTAAACCAATCACAAGGTATGTTTTTTTTTTCAAATATATTATTGATTATGTATTAATTAAGACTTTTATACTCGCTTTAAATTTTTTTGTTTAATTTACACATGTATTATTCATCGTGTATTTAAACATGCCCGTTAACATGTCTTAACATGTTAATCAAATGACACAATTAGCTATATTGTATTGTGTTCCTTTTCAAAACCACATGTATGTTAGCATTCTTCTCGGTTTTCTATTCCTATCTCTATAATTACACTAAAAAACAATACATTTCTCTCTTCTGATTAATTAAATAATATATTTTTTTGTACTTTATTCATTACACTTTTCTCTCTCCACCCTATAATTTACAAAAAATCACTACCCTTTTCTCAAATTTACAAAAAAATCAATACCTTTTCTCTCTCCACCATATAATTTACACTCACAACCACTCAAACCTTCACCCTATAATTTACAAACTCCTCTCATAAACATTTAGGGAACCGAATGAGAATGCTCTTATAGCCCTGTTAGAAAGTAATAATAAAAGAAATATAAAGTAGGTAAATAAACCCAAAAATGAAAAACTCTAAAATAAAACTCAACCACAATAAAATAAAATAAAATAAAATAAATTGGAATAATCGGATAAAAACAATGAGAACCACCAAGTCACTCTACAACACCCACCTCCACTTCAAACCCCTCCACCACACCATGTCCACCACCAGCGAACCCATAAGCCCATCAACCACCCGCCTGGGCACCGGCGTCATGGGCCACTCCATGTGCTCCCACCTCCTCAAAGCCGGCTACACTCTCACCATCTTCACCCGCACCCAGTCCAAAGCCCAGCCACTCCTCAACCAAGGCGCCCACTGGGCCCCTTCTCCTCACCACGTCGCCTCCAATCCGACGTCGTTTTCTCCATCGTCAGCTACCCTTCCGACGTCCGCCACGTCATCCTCCACCCCACCTCCGGCGCCTTGTCCGGCCTTAACCCTCACGGAATCATTGTGGATATGACCACTTCTGATCCGTCACTTTCTGTTGAGATATCCGAGTCGGCTGCTCTGAAGAAGTGCTTTGCTGTTGACGCGCCGGTGTCTGGTGGTGACCGTGGGGCGCGTAACGCCACGCTCTCGATATTCGCCGGTGGTGAGGTTGCTGTTGTGGAGAGATTAGCGCCGGTGTTTAAGCTTTTGGGGAAAGTTAATCATATGGGGGGCCAGGTAAATACAAGTGCACAAGTATCAGTGTAAAAGAGCTGAGCCGAGCCGAGCTGAGCACAAGTTCGGTTTGTTTTTGACTTGCAAGAGATTGAGCTCTGCTCATGAGTTTGTTTTTTAAAGCTCGAGCTCAACAAATTTATTATTTAGGGGGTGTTTAACTTATTGACTTATACATTCACAAATATTCCTAATGCCAAACAAGCTTTATAACTTTTTCTAAAAGCTATAAGTAACTAAGCAGTTAATACGGAAAAAATATCGGATATCGGTCGAGGAGAGATATCGGTAATTTTAATATCATGCAGAATTTATATATATAAAACACTTTAACACTAACAATTCAGCATACTCTCCTACAATTAACAAATTATCCTTTTGCAACTTGTAAAACACTAACAGTTGTAGCAAGTAGGAAACCGATTAAGACTCAAAACATCAACATGAAACATTAAAAGTTGAAAATTAAGACTTAAAACACTAATATCGGAATATCGGTCAATATCGCCGATGTTATCGGTACCGATATTCTTACCGATATTTTTAACCGATATTTCACATGAGGGCCGATAACCGAGATACACCGAGATTGATTGCATAGACAAGTAAAAGTTGATGAAAGTTAGCAATCCCAAACTCCCCCTTATTAACGCATTTATATTAGTTTTTAATTATTTCTATGTATTTTAATAAAAAAAAACCTTAAATGAGCCACGCTCAAACTCGTTTATTATTTATTAACTAATTTACTAGAGCTCGAGCTCTTTTTCTAACGTTCAAGTTTGGCTCGTTTATTATTTATTTTTATTATTTATTAACTAATTCACCAGAGCTCGAGCTCTTTTTCTAAAGCTCAAGCTCGGCTTGCTTATTATTTATTAACTAATTTGTATACATTTTTAATTATTTTTATATATTTTAAGAGGAACCTTATGCAAGCACATCTCTTGCTCATGTAGTACTTAAACGAGTCAAAGCTCGGCTCGCTTATTATTTATTAACTAATTTGTATACATTCTTAATTATTTTTATATATTTTAATGAGGAACCTTATGCGAGCACAGCTCGTGCTCGTGTGGTAACTTAACGAGTCAAAGCTCGGCTCTAGCTCGACTTGGAGTGTGAAATTGATACACAGATGTCCAAGATAGGTAAAACTTAAAAATACACAAGGCCCGTTAAGGCTCAACGATCCTAAACGAGTTAAGCCCATCAATTATAATCTTGGTGTAAACGAGCCGAGCTCGAGCTCAAGTAGTCTCGAGCTTGGTTTGTTATAACTTATGGAAGGTCAGCTCGTTTCATATTAAATTATAATCTTGGTGTAACGAGCCGAGCCCGAGCTCAAGTAGCATTTTTCTTAAAGCTGGCTAGGCTTGTTTATTATTAATAACTAATTTATACACATTTGAGTTATTTTTATATATTTTAAGAGAAACTTTAAACGAGCCTACGCTCGGATTGAGCTCGTATAATAACTTAAACAATGACTAAGGAGTGTGAAATTCGTTCATAGAAGTTTAAAAGAGGTAAAAGTTAAAAATGCACAAGGCTCGGTAAGGTTCCGACGAGCCTAAACGAGTTTCCCGTACAGTGATCGAGCTCGGGCTCAATAACTAAAAGAGCTTTATTTGAAGCTCAAGCTTAGGTCATTTCAAGCTTTTTATTGATCCGAGCTTAGTAGCTCAGCTCAAATCATTTGGGTTGGAATAGAACCGGTTTATTGGTGAAACTGGTTCTGGGAGGCTAAAAAACCGGAACCTATGGAACCGGTTAAGTTCGGTTTTGGAACGATTCGTGTAAAAAACCGGTTTAGGAACTGGTTTTCTATAAAAGAGTATTCTTATTAAAAAACAAAAGTAAATACATGTATACATAATATGCATACCTGCATGGCTACATACATAACACACATGATATTTACATGTATACATATATAGCATAACACACACAAAAATACATACATCTTTCAAACCGGTTCCTAAATATCGTTTCGTAAACCACCGGTTCCTCTTCCCAAACCGTCGGGTTTTTGGGTTCCGAACCGGTTCCAATACATTTGGTTCCAAACTGATTCGGATCATAGGCTTGGTTCAGTTGAATAATTTTTTTACCCACATCTACAGGGAAAGGCCAGTTCGCAAAAATTAGCGAACCAAATCACGATTGCTTCAACGATGGTGGGCTTAATCGAGGGTTTGATCTATGCACACAAAGCTGGACTTGATTTAGCCCTTTACTTAGATGCAATTTCAACCGGTGCAGCCGGGTCAAAATCCCTAGATTTGTATGGTCAACGGATATTGAAAAGGGATTTTGAGCAGGGTTTTTTGTGAACCATTTTGTTAAAGATTTAGGGATTTGTTTAAGGAGAGTGTCAAAATATGGGTATTGCGTTACCCGGGTTAGCGCTTGCTCAACAGCTTTATGTGTCACTTAAGGCTCATGGTGAAGGTGATTAGGCACTCAGGCTCTTGTTTTGTCACTTGAAAGACTTAATAATTTGAGTCTTGTGTAGTATATCAACTTGAAGTTTTAATAAGTTGTGTTTGTGTGCTTGCAGGATCTTGAATAAAATCTGTTTTGTTTAACAAGTATGTGATCAAATTTGGTGGGATTTGATAATTGAATTTTATGGTGTTGCTTGATTTTGGTTTGTGTTGCAATGACAATTCGTCGGGTTGGTTCTAGTAAATTATCGCAGCTTGGACTGTCATAAGTGTTATTAAGATCTTGGTGCCCCGTAGGTTGATCGTCCTTTGACCACATGCATGACAAATTACAACCTGAGTCACTCAAGAAAAGCTCGTTCAACATCGACTCGGTTTCTAAATGGATGAGCCTGAAACAAAGTAAGCTCGCTAGCTAGATCTTTGTCTAATTCGTTTAAATAAAAGCTCAAATTTTATTATATAAATATGCAAATAGGAAGTTGAGAAATGAGAATTGTGTTGTCCAAAGGGGATGGAGTGGATGGAGTGGCTATAAAACAGAACCATGTAAACGAACCATCTTCTTGGCTCTTTTTGATCTTCTTTTGGTTCGCCTTTTTAGCCTAATGGCCAATTTACTTTGGTTTGTAGTCGAATATAAAACGCTGATTTTTTACTTATGAGGCTGGCTAGAAAAGCCACAAGCTGGCTCAACGACCACAAAATGATCAAGCATTTTACGAGCCAAGCTTGGATAAACGAACCGTGCCAGCTCATTTAACTTTTGAGGGCGGAGGCATGAGTTAAAGTTGGTTTTGTCTCGTAACTTCAAGCTGAGCCATCTCATTTAACTTGTGCATAAACTTTTAAAAATAATAACAAATGTTTCTCTAACCTTTCAAAAGTTAAAAACCCTTTTGCTTTATTCATTGTAGCATAAAACATATTATCACAATTAACGGGGACATTTTGAAAACACATATCCAAGAACAAAAATTTCTTAAAACCATAATCTAGAAGGCCGAATCAAATATACAAAATACAATACAAGTCTATGTAGACTCACAGTAATCGCGATATTGCGAATGGGATGCTGCAAGATGGGCAGCCATGAGGCCAGATCCGCCATTTGATGACTTGATGATGACATTTCTAGAAGCTTCTAGCCTAATAACTCATTTATCGCGCTTTGCATTGCGTTTCTGAATTAGTGTAGTGCTTAAACAACCTGCCATCCATTGATGTTACTAATTTCTGGTCTTCTTCATCCTTAATGGTGTCACGCCCTTTTTTTTGAGGATTCCAGCAGCCGAAAGACTAGGCCCACGCGTTACCACCAATGGTACATAGCTCCATAATCACTTTTCTCACTATTAGAGAAGTTTGAATATCTGCAATCAAACCGTATACATCATTTATGGGTAAGCAACGAAACACAAAATTAAAGGTCAAACAACAATATCTAACCACAACTCAAACTACGAAAATACAATACGCAGGATTTTCGTAGGTGGGGCTATCGCCGGAGGTTGAATCATGATTCGCCTTGTGATGAAAATGCATAAGATCGATTAATAAAGAGAGAAGAAAGAAGAACCAGATTTGTACTTATGTTTAGAGTAAAATCTCACTTCGTCCCTGAGATTTGGTAAAAACTCAAATTTTAGTATACAAATTTGCAAATAGGAAGTTGAGAAAATAAGATTGTGTTGTCCCAATTGTAATCATCAATGCTATGCTCCATGAAACGGGTATAGTGACTGCAAAATAAAAACCCGTCAAATTAAATGAACCATCTTCTTGGCTCTCTTAATAGTTGGTTTACCTTTTCTGCCTAATGGCTAATTTACATTAGTTTTAGAGTTAAATTAAAATATTACTTTTAACTTGTAACAGTTTGGTTTACCTTTTTTGCCTAATGGCTAATTTACATTGTTTTGAGTTAAATTAAAATATAACTTATTGTAAGGTTGGCTCGAAAAGCCATAAGTTAGCTCAACGATCACAAGCTAGGTCAAGCTTTCAGCGAACCAAGTCAACTCATTTAACTTCAAGGGCGAACCCAAGTTAAAGTTGGCTTGTCCCGTTTAACTTCAAGCTGAGCCGTCTCGATTAACTTGTGCATAAACTTCGTAAACATAATAACAAATGTTTCTCTAACCTTCCAAAAGCTAATAACATGTTTGCTTTATTCACTGTAACACATAAAATAGATATTGGCATATTACATAGCACAACCTTTAGCGGGGACTTTTAAAACACGTATCCAAAAACAAAAATTTCTCAACATCATAATCCAGAAAACGCCGAATCAAATATACAAAATACAATACAAGTCTATGTAGCCTCAGTGTATTCGCGATATTGGGAATGTGATGCTGCAAGAAGGGCAGCCCCGAGACCAGACCCGTCGTTAGATAGCTTGACTATGACATTTTTAGAAGCTTCTTCGCCTAATAACTCGTTCATTGTGCTTTGGCATTGCGATTCTGAATTTAGTGTAGTGCTCAAACAGCCCGCCGTCCATTGCTATTACTGATTTCTGGTCTTCTCCTCCTTGACGGTATCACGTCCTATTTTTTTGAGAATTCCTAATATTCCCGCAGCTGAAAGACGAGCCCCACGCGTTGCCACGATGTCACATAGCTCCACAATCACTTTTCTCATTTTTAGAGAAGTGTTGGATATCTTCAATCAAACCATATACATCATTAACGGTGTAAATCACAAAACTAGAGGTCAAAGAACAACAATATATACCTCGAGTATGTCTTTTAACTTGGTAGCAACCACTTGAGGTCGGGAGTCGAATCATGATGCATTGCAGACATATCAGGTGTCCTAAATACACACATCAAACAATATTGGAAAAAAAATACGTGTGGATTGATAATATATGCAAACCAACTTGATTATACTTTAGATACCCATATGATTATGCAAGACAACATTGTACCTTAATATGAAGGGCTTTCAAGTTTGGATGGCACGGTATCACCAAAAAACTCTGCTTCTCGGCCATCTTTAACAACACTCGTCTCACGACTTCTCCTAAATACATTCCAGAAATCATCTTCTCCATATATCTGTTTTAAGAAAATTACAATCAATTATGTATTGATTTTATATGCACACATAGATTTTAGTTGGGGGGGGGGGGGTGGTGGTGGCTAAACATAATTCAAATGTCTCATTGAACCAAACATATATTTATAACCAGTCCGCAATTGTAAGTGATGCTATGAAGTAAACAAACACCCTAAGCATGCATGCATTTCCATTCGAATTCAAGCGGGGCCTGTAAAATATGTGATGACCGAAAGTTGCCCCATTCCATGTTTATATTCTCCATTCGAATTCAAGCGAGGCCCGTAAAATATAAGCAATAAATAACCAAAAAAAGAAAAGGTCGAAAATCTTTACCTGCTCTCCAGGGTTCAAGCTATCATTATCAAGATTTTCATCATACTCAGTCAAAGGAAGATGTGATGACCGAAAGTTGCCCCATTCCATGTTTATAACCTTAAACCATAAACAGTTATGTATTCATATTAAATAAAATACACTCAAAATAAAAGAAAATTACTAACCATTTCCCCTGATTTAGGAAGTAGACCTTGCCATTTAGGTATTGCATTTGCGCGTTCAACATATGCTGCATTAGTTCCGGTACCTAATATTACAGCAGCAATTACATCAGGATCACTATATCGTCCTCCCGCTAAGGTTCCAACCGTGTCATTAACCTGTATTTCAAGTAATTATAAATATTAAGCTTTTTTGGTCATTTTATGTATTAATTTATTCTATTATTAAAAACTTACTAAACACTTAAACAGGCTTATTTGATTATAACTTCATACTTAAAAATAAATAAAAAATAAAAAATCAAAGCACCGTCTCCTACAACACATTTTATTCCAAGCTTATTATCTCAATCTGGTTATTTAAAATCACATAATTAAAACACCCCTTATATCTCAACAGGAAAATAATCAAGCAAAAAAGAACAAAAATTACCAAAGCCGAAACGCGCATATCAAGGCCAACCCTTTCCATTGCTTTAGTCAACTCTTCTACAATGTCCTGCCCAACCTGTTACAAAAAACAAATTAATAAACTGCACAAACAGAAACAATTGTTTTAACTTTTAAGTGTTGTAAAATGACTAATAAACCCTTATAAGTCTTGTATATATATACCCTTGGGTTAGGTTCAAATAAGAAGTTTGATTTTCCTAAGAAGGCTAGGAAGGAGGGTATTTTAGTCTTTAACACTTTAATATCAAAACCCACTTAATTTAATCTCAAAACCCACTTAAATTAATTTCAAAAACCCACTTACATAAAACCCACTTACATCTTCACTCATCTCCTACAACCCTCCACCACTCCACCGCCTACCGCCACCACAACCGTCACCCACCACCACCACCTCGCCGGAAAAGTTCACTGCAAAAGTCGTCGGAAAGTCATCGGAAAACAATCCCCGATAAATTTTGCCGGAAAAATGGCCGGAAAATTCACCGAAAAGTCGTCGAAAAAAAGTCACCGGAAAACGGCCGCCGATAAAAACACAATGGAAAACACTATGAAAAACACAATTTAAAAAAAAACAATGGAAAAAAACACTATGAAAAAAAAAACATAATGATAAAAACACAATAGAAAAAAACACTGAGAAAAAAAACACAATGATAAATACAATTGTATAACACAATTTTGGTAAAACACAATACGTAAAAAACCCACTAATTTTTTATTAAAATTTTTATATAACAATATGGTACTCATATAAAAGATAAAAAGACACTCGTTATTATGGTGAATTTGTTTTTCAATAAAAACGTCGTAAAAAAAGTTATGGACGTTTTAAAATGATGGGGGAATTTGGCATGTGCCTTACATGTGGAGAGAGAAAGTCAACAAATGTGTTATTCCTTTTATGCCCTCCCCCCTTCTTTCTTACTTGATTTCCCACTGAACTAATCTAAACCCTCCATGTTTAAAATCAATGAACAAGATTACTTCCTATCCTTCCTACAAAAACTATACTTCCTATTATAACCTAACCCATATACCCTTAAGAAACTTGCCATAGAAAATCTATCTTCATTAACAAAATACTCACTTTCCAATTTACCGAAAGATTCTTTGTACATAAAAATGTCTATGGTTCCCTTATCCCCTTATAAATACTGTGGTAAAAAAACAATACCATTGTCGTTGGCAACAGGTATATATATGCATCATTACAAAAAATATCCCTCTTTAGCAAAAATGTCTAACTTTCCAATTTGAGGAAAAGATATTCTGCACTATGTCTATTATACCCTTTACTAATCATGCGAACACAAGCCTATCATACGTATTCTCTAATGGTCACAACGACAAGAAACGTACTTCAACAGTATCTTTGATTAGCAAAATTGTCACTTGCCATGTTCAGAAAATTTTCTCTGTTTTGGTTTCATTTTTCTGAGGCTTATACTATAGATATACAAAAGGGCAAACAACACTTACTGCATCTTCAATATTGAAGCCTTTAGTCCATCTAACAAGAGTCCCTCCTGCAACTGATGATTGCTTGACAGGAAATGAAAAAGTGAACCCTAACTCCCGTTGCGTGCCAGCTGGAACTTGCATATCTTCGCCTTCCGTAGCGACAAATTTTGCAAGTTCTCCAGCAATAAAATCAAATAGATCCTAAAATAGCAAAAAAAAATCATTTAATTCACACTAAATCTTTTATACTTGTTTGTTAATGGCAACATATATATGTATATACACAAAAATATGTGTGTATGCATGTGAGTACTCACTTCACATTTCCCGATCATGAGATTCGGAGGGATTGAAACTTCTTGAAATTCTTTTTTAACATTATCAACACCACCCAATTTAACACGAAGAACACGGAAATTGGTACCCCCAAGATCAAGAGCGTAGAAAATTCCTGTTTCGTCCCTGTAGAAAGAAAAAACGGAGTCATTACATTTCTTGGACAAATGATCATGATTACAGAATATTAAATATTTTTGGAAAAAATTAATCAGATTTGTAGCAGTATGTAAATAAAATATATTTCCCATAATATAAAGCACAAGGTGTAAGTTATATTTGAATGACTAATATATCAATATAAAATAATCTTAAAATTACCCTTGAAAGAAATATTAATATTCTCCATTACTTTTCGGTTTTCCTAATTGAACAACAAACAAAGGGGATATTATCAAGAACAAAATTAGTAATAGTAGTGTGAGGTTATTCATTTATTCTTTAAAAAAGCAGCTTTTTTCAACATAAAAAAATTGCATAAAAAACCAGCCAAGAAGAATCATTCAATACAACTATTTCCAATCAACCATTAGAATCATATAAAGTAAGTCCAGAACTAACAATATGCATTGCATAGCCCTTTATCAACTAAAAACCGGTAAAATCTTGCTTTTTGGAAATTATTATTGGGACATGTTTTCCTTAAAGCAAACTATGGTTAGGCAATTTTAAAATTTATCAGAAACAAAGAGGTACTCTTTATCTAATTGATAAAGAGTTTACCTAAACACTCTAAACTAATAATTTCGGCTTTAATCCGAATCAAGAAGTATATGCACATTAACACTGCTAAAACATTCTCCCATGCATACTAATATATTAACAAAGTTTCAACTTACAAACATTAAGCCAAAATTCAAAGTCAGTGGAAATTAGTCAAACTTAACCTTAATCCTTGCCTAAAAAATCTAATGAAACTGAACTAAATGCAATACCAAAATCTTGGTATTTTGTATGTTGTTGTAAAACTCGCTAGGCACTAGTCTAGTAGCATTAGTGTACTGACCAACGATTAATCAGATTGGAATTATATGTAACTTTTCAAAGGGACAATTTTTTCACTTATTAGCCAGGATTAATCCCTACATAGGAAATGTTTGCAGGCAGTCCCAACTTTGAACGCATTCTCCTCCAATAATGAAAATACGTTCAAAGTTGGGATTAATCCTTGCCAAATGGTTAAATTTGTAATTATTAAAATCCAATTTACCCTTTTCCAATGAAAAGATTTTGACCTATTAATAATCCCTATTCTTCAAAATCCAATCACCCTTCGATTTCCAATTAATCACCTTAGCGACTTTTACAACACTTATTTTTATAACATAAATCAAAACTTCCAAATTATATACAAAAAAAAAAATAAAATTAAAACTAGTTCAGATTGACTAATCATCAACAATAATCAAAATCTATAAATAGAAAAAATAATATGAATCAATAATTTCAAATTAAATATAAAAAAAATAAATTAAAACTAGTTCATAACTTCATATCAACTAATGAATATTCAATAACCAATAACAATCAAAATCTATAAATAGAAAAAACAATATAAATTATGTACAAATATTATTATTAAATATATATATATATATACATATATATACCCAGTGGGAAGGTTGTCAACATAGCTAATTAACATCTTGAGTTTGCTGCCGCCGTCGGAGGCAAGTCCGGCATGCATCTCAACCGTCATAGCGTCGGCAACTTGCCGGAGTTTATAAACCGGAGTTCCACACTTGTCTTCAAACTCCTTTAGTATATCCACTGCTTTTGCCCAGTTGCCGGACCTCCGCATCCGGTGACGGACCGCCACCACCACCGCCGCTGACACGGCCGCGGCAAACACCACCGTCGCAGCCACCGCTACCTTACCCATAATAATAATTGTTTTGAGTTAATTATAGATTTGAAGTTGATGAAGATTGATTTAAGGTAACAGAGACAATGATATTATAGAGGATGTGTAAGTACGCAACTCAAAGTGAACAAGATGTGTTTATTATATAGGACTGTTTTATGTTAAATAATAATATTATATTATTGCTATTGCTATTGTGTTTTACCTTTTTCGTTTTCCAAAAGTTAAGGTTCTTTCTTAATTTAGGTTTAGTGTTGTGATACTTTTGTGATTTTATCTATGGAAATTTCCAAAAATAAGCGTTTATGAAAATAAATTTCAAGTTTTAGCTGTTATTTGCAATAAATTTCAGAAATATGTATTATAAACCAGTCGATACGGGTATATTTTAATAACACACGATTAGTTTATAGTACCAATTAAAACTTGTCACTAACAAGCAGGTTCACTAATTATTTACTCGTCACGACTAAATAAGTTTCATGTCTCGTAATCAGCGTCCACGAGTAATTCACAAGTCCTTTGGTCGTGACGACTAGTTTACCCGGTTTACATTCCCTCAAGGAGTAGCTTATTAACTCGTCGCGACTAGTTTAACCTTACAATCTACTCGTCGCGACTAAAGGACTCATGAATTACTCGTGAGCGTTGATTACGAGACATGAAACTTGTTTAGTCGTGATGAGTAAATGATTAGTAAACGTGCTCATTATGGTTACTTTAAGGGCACATAGCAAGTTTTAATTGGTTCTACAACCTATTCGTCACGACTAGTTATAATATCTATATATGGAATTTCTTGCAAATGATACCTAAAACTTGAAATTTGTTTTCATAAACGCTTATTTTCAGAATTTTCCCTTTTAATTATTGTATGAATATAAATTGGATATCTAAATGCTATCATTTTGATTTCAATACAATGGAAGACAAGGAAGGGAATGCTTTGATTTTCGATGGGAAGCCAATTTTTATGACGGAATTGGTTGAGAAGATAAAAGTTCATGTTTTTTGTGGATGTGGATTCAATGTAGGTCTAGATCAGCTATGTCTAGGGATGATTGAGAGGGGTTCAAAATGTTGTTGTTGGATGGTGTTTTTTGTTATCTATGTTTGGTGTATGGTACAGTTACTTCCTTAGCTATTTTTTTTAATAAAATTTAGATATCTAAATGTCTAATTTTAATCCATAATAAAATTTATCGGAAGAAAAATCTAAAGAATATGGAATGTTCCCTTGATGAAAAAACAACGGTTTAACTTTATATTGTTTTGAGTTTTGTCTTGTCATGTCCAATAACTAAAAGATATTGTAGATGATACGATGATACGACATTGGACATTGTAGATGTCCAATAACTTTACATTGTAGATGGTAACATAAACATGATACGACATATGAATAATGTGTGAAACCTATGGTAAGACAACTAAGAATTTAATGGCACTGTTTCTTACATCGAAACTGAAAATCAAAACGTATGAACAAATCTGATGAGTATCTTAAGGATACTACTTGAGGTTTAACATTCTTTTCTTTACTACATTTTTATATAAAAACAAGTTTGTAGATGAATGCCGAGTAGATAAGAAACTTTGTATTAAATAAAAATAACAGTTTTTTATAATCTAAATTTAATAACTATGGATAAATATAGTTTGATTTGTTATAATTTTTTTAAAATCTTGACAAATATTAAGTAGATTGCTAAACAAAATCCACTACAAAACATGCATTTCTAATTTTAACGGACGCTTTACAAAGAATTAATTATTTATCTACGAAATAAAATTAATGATAGAAAATAATTTTGGGAACTTAAAAATTCTTGAACATTTGTTTTTATTAACAATTTTTTTCCATACTTAAAATTCACCGAATCCTATATTTACACGTATTTTAACTCACTTATCACTCTTATGAGGGTTAAGCACCATACCACATAACCATTAGGTCATGGGCAATTTTACGTTATTATTGATTCTCAATTTTTATCATTGTGTTATTATCGATTGTCAATTGTCACCACGTTTGTGCTTTTACATGCATATCTACTCACGAATTCATGATCACATCTTGCAGTTTGTACGAGTGGTATGAAACATGTAAATGCAACTTAAATGTTACAATTGGATATATCAAATCAAAACCTAATTCATGAAATTCAAAAGCAACCATCTAATATTTGAAACCCAAACATCCAAATAATTAAAAAAATTCTATCATGTTAATTACATCAACCCAAAATAAAATTAATGATTTTTAAGTGCCCTTCTCATGCTATCTTATTTCATTTATATTGATATTAAGCACAATCTCACATACAGCCTAGATATTAAGAAATTAGAAATATATAGAAAAAAAGGGTAATTGCTTTTAGGGTAACGTTCTATACTTTGTTTTCTATGTTAGGCAAAATTTTATGTTTATGTTTTCCATTAGGATAACATGACTAAGATGTCTCATTTTATCTTTTTTGTAAAGAAGGTATAATCTTTATTATGAAAATAGCACTTGTTTCTTTAATTTATAGACAAATCGATCCATATTATGTTGTCACCGAGCAAACCATCATCTCCACCAATTCCATCTTATCTAGGATTCTAGTCACCATCTAGGGGTGCAAGAGAGCCGAGCTGCTCGCGAGCTACTCGAAATCGGCTCGTAAAAAAGCTCAATTAAGCCGAGCTTAAACGAGCTTGAGCCTAAAAGTAAGCTCGTTTAATAAACAAGCCTGAGCCCAAGCTTCACTTACCGAACTCGAGCCCCCTCACGAGCCTTCCATGTGTATAATTTTTATAATATATATATATACACACACATATATATCTACATGTATATATATGTATATAATAATTAATAAATTAACAAAATAACTAAGTGATATATATTATATAATATATACTATGTTATATATTAAATTTTGATTGAAAAAATATAAAAATATATAAGAAGTAATCAATAAATAGTAAACGAGCCCGAGCCGAGTTCGATCTTTAAAAACTACTCACGAGCCGAGCTCGAGCTTTCGAAAGAAAGTTCAAAACAAACCAAGCTCGAGCTTTGTGTAAGGTAAACGAGCCGAGCAGAGCTCGGGCTCGGCTCGTTTGCACCCCTATCAGCATCTATACAAATACAATCACAAAGTTGGTAAGTTTATTATTCCACACGCAATTTAAATCAAAAGAGTTTTTACAAATTATAAATTATTATCTGTATAAAATTATAAGATGATATAATCATATAAACATTGATTAAACATACATAAGTCCATATGGGGGACATCTTGGTGGTAATGACGTATTCCCCTAACCAATTGGTCAATGCTTTAAAACTTAAAAATCCATTAGAGCAGCCACAACGCTGACCCTCTACAAATCGTCACGTCAATACCACATCAAATTTCAAACTTTTCTTAAAAACCTATCACCTTGTACATAAAATGTATAGATATGTTGTGAGAGTGGGTAGCCATGTCATCATTTTGTAACATATTTGCAGCCACAAACCTTCACGAACAAGACTCCACAACGCAAGTATGATTTTTGCTTGGGTCGTGTACTGCCACCTAGAACCAGAAGAGTGTCCTGTGGATGCTCTTTTTTGAGATAGAGATTTATATCAAAATATTCCATTTATACAAAAAAAGCCACGATCTTACTAATATTTATTCATAAAAATATTAATTACTCCGGATTCTTTCATTTCCATGTAAAAATCATTTCCTTCATGAGTCCGGTCACCGACTCCGCCAAATACAGATACGCCTTCGTGAGTCCAACTCGTGAACTTAGCCGATACAAGGCTATATGATAGCACCTGGGTTTTCCAATTCGACGGTTCGATCTATTATTATCATTCATGGACGTTGATAAGATCCATCTTAGTGTGCAAGTTTGATGTACCTGAGATTCTGAGACAGTTTGCAAGTTTGGTGGTATTTGGGGTTATTCATAGAAATAGAGGTTCGAATCCCACGGCGCGCAAATTTAGTGGTATTTAAGACAATGTACAAGGTTGGTGATTTTTGGAGTATATTTCATGGAAATGAAGTAGGTGCCGTTCAAAAATAATATTACATAAATTTTGATGCATTTATGCTAGTTGTTTACAATTCTATGAGTTTATTTTCACAGACAGAATCGATAAATTTGATGCATTTATGGTCATTTTTTAAATATTTTATAACCAAATAAGGAATTAAATTTTGGACTGTGAAATGAACTCTTCGGCATTGTTAGTTGGGCCCAGTAGGTTCTCTAACACATGCTCCCTATTTTGGGCTTATGTTTGGACTTAGGCCATTAACCATCTTGTTACAATAATATAAAAAGGTTAGAATAAGAAAGGTCGGGTTAAAACATAGCAACAAGTAGGGGTGTACAGAAAACCGAAATAATTAAACCCATAACCAAATCATGCAATGAAACCGAACCGACACAACCAAATTGTACCAAAAACCATGGGTCAGTTTATGGATTTTCTGAAAACGGACAATAGCGATCGGTTATGGTTAACAGGGTTTCCATACTTCCTTAAACCGAACCGAACCGATTATATGCATTTTTTTAATATTATAACTTATATGTACATTTTTTATGTTGTGTAACATACACTAATATTTACAAATGTGTATTAACAATTTATTCCATGGTAAAAAAGATTTCAAGCTCAAACTTTCGGGCCTAAATTACTGAAACTGCCATAACCGATCGGTTATAGTTGTGGTTATCCATTAACCGACATCTCGGTTATGGTTATGATTTTGGGCCAAAATACCCTAAAGCCGACCCATGCACACCCCCTTAGCAACGAGTGGCTAAAAATTTTGAACTTCAAGCTTTCATCAGTTATTACCAATCATAAGTTCATGGTTTCATGTCAATTATAACCAAATTTAGCTTATGATTTCCTTCATAATATTTAGGAATTAGGACTATGATCTATAGGGGCTTAGCATATAATTAGAGGGAATAATATAAATTGGAATTGAAGTTCATATTTTCATATATCAATTATAACCAATAATTTCATACCACAATTTAGGTTCATAAGTTAATTCATATCAAATGTAGAATCAATCAAATTTCCATTAAATGATAGTTTGTTTCAACTTACTATATTCAAGAAACACTTTTTTCTTCACAAACAAGTCATATTTTTATCAAAAAAACAATTGATTACACTAACACATGATCATAAAATGTCATGTTTCAATTTCCAAACAAAAACAGCACTCCAAATAACCTATTAAGATCAACACACTCGCTCACTCGCTGTATCTCCATCGTCCTCCATCAACTGGTCATAAATCCAACGTTGGAGGGTATGCGCGCCATCCAAATCCTTTTGGAATTTGGATGAACTCTAGATATGTTAGAAGCTAGAAGATCTAACATCATAATCCGCATCGGTATTGGTAGATTTGATGTTATTGTTGGCTAAATATACACATCTAATTTTTTCAACAACGATGATAAAATTGTTAGAGTTTGATCCATTCTGAACCATCAATGAAGCTAAGCGAAAGAAAAGGCTTAGCTTCCTCATCAGTAAGTTCTCTTGACCATGACACTCTCCCTGCAAATGTTGCCCCTGGCCCACTACATTTGTATTGTCCATAATACACAGTCCTGAAGTTATTGTTATCACAAAGTTTATAATTTTTAAAAATCATATTTAAATGAAAAACAAATAGACAAGTTATACGCGCATCACTTATAGTGTTATACAGGTCAGTATGAGATGTGAAAAATGTTATATGGCACGTATAAAATGTTAGTGGCGTGCATATAGTGTATATAGTGCATGATATGTGAAAAATGTTTATATGCACCAGAATACAATAAAATAAGGTTATATATGAGCAATAACTAAGGCTGACAAATTATAACACAAACTTGTTAACACAAAATGACACGTAGTTAAAGAAGTTTGGGTTTGAGCTTAGCATGCTTTGTGTCTTAAACAGGTCGACACGTTTAACGCATGGTAAAATTCAGGTCCAAACAGGTTAACACCTACTAATGACCTGTTTAAAACATGTTTTCTTTTTTATTTTATTTTTTTAAGATAAAATATATCGCGTATGTATTAGTATCTTACGCCCCACACCAGGATTTTTGATTCAAATATGTTAAATATTATGCAATACTTATTGTGCACTTAAACATATCGTGCCGTGCAACATGTTTCTTAACATGTTTACGCTCGTGTTTGAAAAACTAACACGATTAATTATCGTGTTATGTCAGTCTTAGCTATGTCTATAACCTTATAGCAACACCCTTAACATATTTATTTCAATAGTGCCAACATACCTAAATCACAACCTATAAATAAAAATATATAAAAAAAAACAAGACAAAACAATACAAAAACCACCGTTTAGGCCTTTCGTCCAACACGTAGAACCGCATACACAAAAAAGCAAACAAACAAACGCACCCACCGCCCCTTCCATTACGCAATCACCACCCAACCCAATACACACACATATACAGAACCACAAACTCTGATAATAAAGTAGCCACTAAAACTGGTCTAACCTTATAGGGTTCATTCCAATTATCTCTTTTTATCAGTGTTTCAAAAATCGGTTTTTCATTCGTATTGGATTGGATTAAAAAATAATACAACCGGGTTGAATTGTTTACCTTGTAATTTTATATAAGTGCAACTTAAACTCAAAAAACAACCCAAAAGTATATGATTTCATAATAAAGTAAAATCCAAAAGTTAATCCTTAGTCCAAAATTAATACAAAATCACTTGATTTTCAAATAATAATTCAAAAGTTTATTCGTTTCAGTGTTAATCGCTAGATTTAAAGTATTTTTTTTTTTTTAAATATGGGCCATGGAATATCAAAAACCTCTTGGGCTTAAAACCAGTTTGCCGGTTTAAACCAGTATTTTATAAAAAACTATTGGTTCGTTGTTCTAGCAAACAGCTCAAAAATGTCGGGTTCAAAAAAACTGGCATGATATGCGAAACTTGATATTACCGGTTTAACTGTCCGATACGAGCCGGTTTCTAAAACACTACTTTTTATAACAAAATAATATTGATGCTAAGAGACGGAAGCTTACATTTCACGATTAGGGTCACCCCAATTGTACCATCCTTTAGGGATAATAATGTTATCCATGTAAGTGTAAGCAAACACGACTCGAGAAAACGGGCCCCATGCTCGTCCGAGGTACAATGCACCGGACCCCGTGACCTTACAACGTAAGAAAGAAAACCCGGTGTCTTCCAATAAACTGCTTCGTCCTTGTGCGGTTAGTGCACCTGTTACCGGTGCTATTGCATGCACTTGACACCCCTGAACCGGTTGAAATCAACTCGTTAAAAATGTATAGGTATCGACTAGGCTAGCCAAATTATTATTTATATAACTATAGTTATTTTTATCTAATACAACAAATATATATATGATTACATAATAAGTGTTACTGGTACTCGTTACAAAAATAATTCTGTATTTTAGGGTATTAGTATTGTGCCGGTAAAAAAGATACCGATATTGAATTTCTTGAAAAGTAGTATCGAATATCATACCGAATATATCGGTTCTGTTCGGGTTCGATACGAGACTATTTAAAAATGGGAGATATATTCTTGTACACTTTTAGGGACATGATAAATCATATCAGTTCCTTAAAGCAAGATATGGTTGGGTAATTTTTCATTTATAGAAATAAAGAGTTCTCTTACAACTACTCTTTATCTAGTTGACAATGACTTTAATTAGCTAAACACTCAAAAGTGAAATCCAATAATTTCAGCTTTAAACCAAATCAAGAAGCATTGTGCATTAAGACTTCTAAAATGTTTTGCCATATTAATACATTAGAGAAGTGTTAACTCACAAAACTCTAAGCCAAAAGTGAATATAAATTATGCTATATAAATTATATTATAGATATAAGTATAAAAATAATAGTTATGTATGTGTATAAATAAGATAAATAATAAACTAGTCAAGCCTGAGTTTGACTCGCGCTTAAGAGTTATTTGACAAGGCCTTATGAGTAACTTTTAAGCACATGCAAGTCGATTGAATGCTGTAATGTAAGTGTAAAATTAACATTTTCTTCTTTTTTTCTTTTTATTGGGGGGGGGGGGGGATTATTTGTGGTTTTTTTTGGCAATATACTATGTACATTTATTTTTGTAACTTACAAGTTAATATTTAAAAAAGACAGATAAATATAAAACAAACCTCAAAAAGAGAGAGACCGTTGCCAAAAATAAAGTCAACGGACCCTTCGATGTAGCACTCCTTGTAATAATGCCTACCCAAGTGATCATAAAGCGTGTCTTGTGCGCCCAAAAATCGACACCCGACAAATGCTGCAGTGTCTGATGATATCCTAAACGCCACCGCCTGCTTCCCTACCGCCCCTGGTGCTGGCACCGGGGTCGTGTTCTGCACGCATCACAAACTTGTACATTAAACTACTCGTCTTTATTAGTAAGTATAATGTACAAGTTTTTAATGCATACGCGTACACTTTTTTTTATTTATTTATTTTACCTGGAATGTGATATTTTTGGCAATAAAATAGGGTGAATTGACTGCAAAAGTGGCTGACCCATATGTACCAATGGGTTGACCTTTGGCACCAATGGTTTGAGCCGTGTCACCCCATTGCACAATTGTTTTATCAGCACCTGCACCTTCTATGGTTATGAAAGACTTCAATGGAGGTATATTTACCTTTTCCCTATATACAAACAAAAAGTTAATTAAATATATAATAATTAAATAATAACTCATGTTTATATATTTGTTTAAAGATAACCCAAAAACTTTACATCTTAAACATATTTTAAAATATATGAAAAAGTACATGAAGAATGTTTGACTAAGTGTTTTGTAACCGGTTTCTAGGTATGCAAATATTCTTTTACAAAAGTACAAAATATATGAGTTGGTTTAGAGACCGAAGAATAAGTTTTTTTTTCTAATTATAAAAAATATATTGAAATCACATAAATTAATCTTTTTCCTTAAGAAAAATACCACATGTTTAATAAAAACTTTAAACATAATAAAAGTGAAAGAAAACTTTGTATGGGTCTTAAAAGTTATAATGATTAATTTGATATGTAACAGTTGAGGTATATATTTGTATACAAATTCTATTGTAAGTAAAAGTAAAACGGTGTTCGTAAATAAAAAAGATCGCATCTCCCGTTTTGTCTCGAGAGATGTTGAATATATAGGAAATATTTTCTTCTAGAATAACCGATACACTCTCTAACTTTACTTCTAAGTTGCACAAAGTGATTTAAAATGTTCGGTATAAGAAGTGGAAGTGTTAGTTTTAAATAATACATTATATTGCTAATTACTTAAACTAAAACATAGTGATCGTTTATTGATAAAGACAAAACCTTTAAAACATCAAGAGGTTGAAGATTTAGTTTTTTGTGTTCAAGTCTTTCGGATAACAGAAATTTATTGTTAAAAAACTTAACTAAATCATAGTTAGTAAAATATTTACACGTGACACATTATAATTTTCATCAATCATTTAAATTATTCAAAATTTGGAAGATGAATCATGATAAAAAAAAATTGCATAATCCAAGTAAAAAGTACGAGTTAACAATATATGCTTGTCGTGATCTAAAAGACTAAAAGTGTGTGTTGTAAAATTATATACGGATCATAAATAAAGATTTAAAACTTTTTTATTTGTATATAATAATGCTATTTTGTCTTCACTATTCATAGAACTTCTGCATGAATTACAAAATTCCCATGATAAATAAAAAAAAGAAAAAAAAAATACCATCTTTCATGTTTGTGTGTTGTTCAATATTCATCATTTAATCTTTATAATGCCATTAATGAAACTCTTCACATATATTTATTAATAAAAATTTGTAACTAATTAAGGTTTAAGCATATATTAATGCTAAAAAAACTCATTAAATTCTTGATCAAAATTGCCCAAGAAAAATAAACATTCAACCACACAATGTTAAGGTTATCCTATCTTATCTAGCTTCATTGAATTCTGATCACAAGTCTCACAAACCTAAATTAAACAAAAACACCATGAAAATAAATAAATAAATAAACAAATAAACAAACTTACTTGTAAACTCCTGCATGGACTTTAATGACAACTCTAACAAGATTCACAAAGGGTAGAGAGTCAATAGCTTGTTGAATGCTAGTAAAGTCCCCGGTAGCCGGATTTCGGTCAACGGTGAGCGTATAAGACGGAAAAAGCTTGTTCTTGGCAGTGGAAAAAAGAGAATGCTTTAAAGTTCCAACAAAATTGACCCATTTCATGAATTGTTGTTCCGAATATTGGGTTTGTGTCAAATTTACACCTAATTGCTTCCATGTGTTTCTTTTTGGTCTCAAGCATTTGGTATGGCAAAGTGTTTGTGTGGTGGCATCAAGAACAAGTAAAAGAATGAAAAGAGAGCAAATGTGTAAAAATTTGGCCATGAAAAGAAAATGCAAGTGGAATAAAAAAAGAGAGTAGAGAAGAATGTGTTAGGGGTACAATACAAATAGAATTTGGTTTGAGTTTGTGGTGAGGGTTTATGTGTGTATTTATTGAACTATGGATGTAATATAATAATCTCAAAAAAGTACAAGCATGTCATCCAAATTACTCCGTAATATATATATACACTAGGTTAGAAACCTGTAATGGGTTAGGAGCATCGATACACAAATGTGTATCAAAACCAATTACAAAAATGATACACTTCCAGGAAGTTAGCGAACTATTATAATGGGTTAAACACTAGTATATGCATGTGCATCAAAACTTGTTACAATCACGAATAAAAATGAAAAGTGGATGCATCATTGTAAAAGTTTATACATCGTGTTTTATGAATGTGCACCAAAAGTCACCACGACAAAGAATCAATTATGCATAGAAGGCGGACGCATTGTGTAAATGAATTAGACACATGATTTTTATACATGTGTATCAAAACTTATTATCACAATGAATTCAAGCCTGGGATGTAGACACATGGTTGGTTGTATTGAGGTAGACACAATATCCTATTACATGAGTATCAAAACTTATTATACCAACAAATTAAAGATATGAAGTGGACACACTTTCGCCATCAAACCTTGCCTTTAAAAAAAAGAAAAATAGTATTATTAGACCTATATAAAAGTTAAAGAGCATATGGATTTACATAATATTTAAACAAAACAAAGTTAAATATATTTGAGATGATAAAGCTAGTGAAACCCTTTTTTAACCATGAATTTGATGCAAATAATGATTAAACACGTTTTATTCGTTTTCATATGAAAAAGTTTTTTATATGATAGTTCATTACATATATTTATACTTTATGTGTCTCTTTATATGTGTAACATATAGGAAATTAGAAACATGATCGTATATATCTTTATATATTAATAAATATACGTGCAGCGAAAAAGCCATACTTAATTTTTTTAGAACGACGACTTTCTTGTATTTAGGCTACCGCACTCTTCAAATTTGGAGAGCCCCGATACCCCATTTTGGCCAGACTATGTTGTCTTAACCGGACCCACATTGGATTCAGAGTTTGGCTTGGATGTTCACCCGAGAAAACATGCCGCTGACTGATTAATCATGAATTTTCTAATTTTGTAAGGTTAAATTGTTTTAATAAGTTGCTAATGGGGGGATTAAAGTTAAGAGAAGAGAACCAAAGGACTTCTAGTCCAATGGTATCTTGGTGGTGAGATAAGGCTTAGTGATCATAAGGTCCTAGATTCGAATCTCACAAGAGGGGTTTTTTCTCAAATATTAAGTTTCCTTCTGAATTGGTGGTTTGGTAGTGGATATGATCGCGTAGTACCACTGATGGCACGATGATACTCTAGTGGTCCGTAAGTGATCCAAATTATTCGTTAAAAAATAAAAAAGTTTTAAGAGAAGAGAATGCAGAATCACGGGTGTTACTACTACCACTGACATTTATGCAATCACAGGGGTGAATTTGAGGCCACAAGTACACCTATTCATTATGCACTTTTTCCCTATTAACTTCCTTCATGCTACTGCCCGTGAACTCCCCCTTTTTGTGTTCTTGAAGAATATATTCTTTCAAAATCATGTGATCATATATTACTAAAAAAAACAATTATTTTTATTATAGTTTTTTCAATAACAACTATATTAGGAACTTTCTATAACCTTTGGGTTCATAATTTTATGAAATTAGAAAATAGAACATGATGGATTTGGTGTGTTATGAAAGCATGATAGTGTGCGAGATTGGGTGTTTGTGTGATGCGGCAGGAAACATAGACATTAGTAATCACGCAACATAATAATTACTTTCAAATAAAAAACTACTACAACAATATCATACTTAAATTAAAGAAAATCAAATATTTGTTTTTATGGGTTTTTTTTTTTGAAAAAAAAAATTAGCCGGGGTGGGGGGTGTTAAAAGTCAGCATGTTTAAAATGGTATTTTCGTTAATTTAAATGTTGTAATAACTTAAAATTTTAAAATTATGTAAACTTATTTTTTTTCTCGCATTTGTATTATATGTATTATGATATAGAATGTGTGTAATATATATAACTGTTCTGTACTTTTGCGGCAACCGACTTAGTTATTTTTAGAAAAACGATAGATTTATGAAAATCGAATTGTAGTTATCAGTCGTAGTTGTCTGGTTGGTAACTCTTTATGTGGTAGCATATATCATTGTACACGAGCGAAACATCAACATCAAGCCAACATGTGAGGTTCATCATCTCCTTTTAATCGTTTTCATACTCTATTTGTCACAAGTGCGAATCTAGTTAAATGTTGCCAAATTGTATTGAGTGTGCACATATGCAAATTACAACCGATTTAGCAGTTTGATATATGAGTTTAAACTTGTGTAAATATTAGAATATTAAGACTTCTATAAAAACCATGTATTGCAATCTTTCTTTTCTAAAAGACTTGTATCATTTACTTCTTTAATTACATTCCAACACACAAAAGACAATCTCTCTTTGGAATCACATGAACAAACCTTCACATGTGATGACCAAACAAAACAAGAAGAAATTTCCAAAGCATAAATCATAAAACAAGTGACACGTTCATTAATTGATTGCACTTGAAACAATTAATTTTTTTTTTCTTTTTTTTTATTTAGTTATAACTCATCAAGCTTAACACTTTAAAGTTTGTCTTTTTCTATCTTAAATCCATAATTAAATGTACATGTTTCCATGTTATTTATATATACATATATGGGATAGTCCTAGTATATATAACTAAACATTTGTATACAATTTGATGTGTATTTGAAATTAGAGGCTGGAAATAGTTGTTACTAAATTTTGTAATTTTTTTTCTGTGATTCTATATATAGAACAAACTTCTTTTGAAACCAATACATGTAAGTAATCACATGTGATTACTTTCATGTGCATGTGAATGTACTTATGCATCATTATTCACATATGATTTACAATTAGTTCACATAGATCTACTCTGATTGAGAGCTTCATCTATGGTTTAGGTAAAGAAATAACTCATGTCGTTCATGTACATTACACATGATCTTAAATCATTCATATCTTTGTCTACTGTGACTATGTTAATGCTATTTATCTGATTGACAATAACTTTAACGAACCAAACACATTGAAATTGATATACATTTTATACTTATACGGAAAAACGTGGGTCATGGTCAACATCGGGTTCTTCATGTTCCCTCTAGATGCCTTCAACCGCGTGGGAATATATGTATGATATATATCTTGTAAATCAATTGTATTTCAGTTATGATTCTATACATATCATGAGAGTGAGCCTTGGAACAACTGGTGTGGTTGCTTCTTTGTAACCTTGAGGTCAGGGTTCAAGTCGTGAGAAATAACTTCCTACACAAACTGTAAGGTAAGATTACATCCATCAGATTGCGACGCAATCTAGCTCCTTTTCAGACCATGCACAAATTGGGGGGTTATGTCAAGCACTGTGTACATTATATACATATCATAGACTAAGCCAAACTGTATCCTTATATATATTGAGGTTGTGAATAATACATAAATGAATTTTGATTGTATCTTTTATTTAGTTATAACTCATCAAGCTTAACACCGTGTTATAAAAGCACACATCAAAACACATCAATAATCACAACCCATAACTAAGTATAATATATATGAAATTCGGAACACAAAATCTAACAATATGCTCTAATTTTGATTTTATACAAATCAAATATAACGGCGTAACTATACATACTAGGACATGATTTAATACAAAACCAATTTTAAGAAACGAACTATAAAAACCACATAAAAACATGTATATATAGATACAAAAATAATACATAAGATAATTATGTAATCATAAGATAATTATGTAATCATGTAAGCATCTATTTTTCTCTCTTTCATTATAACTAATCTAACACTATATACAAGTGTTTATGACATTTTGTTGTATTTTATGTACTTAAAAAGTTAAAATTAGTTATGTATTAAACCTTTTTGTTAATCAGTTTGGTTGGTGCATTGATCATATAGTGCAACACATGACAAAAGAAGGCACTTGATATATGGATTATGGATTCTGAAAACATACTTTATGAAAATTGAGAAATAACAAATTATATTACCAAACACACTCGCTTTGAAGTGCAAATGAGGCCAAAACCAGAATAAAGGTGGCAATTGTAGATCACCAATCTATTATTAATAAAAACAACCGGATAATTGTGTTATATATTCATGCATTTCCAATCATTTGCTAATCAACGAATTTAATATTATGTACCCTTTCGGTCCTTTCATTAAAAAAATCGTTAATGGGTTGTTAAATTTGATTTAAGTATTTTCTTTTCTTAAGGGTCTTTGTTTTTAAGAGGAATTACAAATATATAATTTTAATGGTACGGTGCTTGTTGCTTACCCCTTCAAAAGTGAGCTTATGAGTTCAAAAAACATATATATAAATTTATAATTTTATAATATATGTATATTCAAGAAAATAAATATTAACGGGTGGGTGTGGCCGCGATGATAGATTTCGCTTTCTTTGTTTGTTTTGAACCAACATGTATTAGAAATTCGAATTAATTATGATATATTTCGATTTCTTAGTTTCATATTCATTTGATAAGTTAATAAGTTTCACTTATAAATCTAATTGGTTTAATTTCATTTTATTTTTCAATTCATTAAAAAACGGCTGACTTGTTTAAAACTTAAAAGTCCGGCATAGAGGTGCACAAAATCGGGTTGTTCCTAATGCGCAGTTCCATAGCTAGAACCTGGTTCGGGTATGACCAAGTATTGGTCATACCTGGTTCAGATTCGGGTCTGAGTATTGTCTTTAAAAACCATATCCTATGCACCAATTCTGGCCGGGTATAGAATCGAGTATTCTAAAATCGGGTATTTGAATACTCAATTTTTGAGTATTGAAAAAAACCCTATTTTTGGGTTTGTTTTGGGTATAGATTGAGTTTTTTAAGTGGCTGCATTTTTTTGGGTTATTTTTCAGGTATTTTCATGTATTTTTTGGGTAACTTCTGGTATAGATCGGATATTTGAAAACTCTGTTTTCGGGTATTGGAAAAACCTGATTCTGGTATGGAGCCAGTTCCTGTTTTCGGGTATTACTGGGTATAAATTGGGTTCGGTTCCTGGTACGAGTTTTGGTAATGAAATGCATACCCTATTCGTACCCTACGGGTAGGGTCGGGTACGAGTTCGGGTTGTAAAAACCTGGATATAAAAAAACTCGTTTTCAGGTTTTTTTGGGGGGTCCGATTCCGGGTTCGAATTTTTGGTATTCCAACTTTTAAGTCAAAAAATAATGGGCTGACTTGTTTTTACTTGTAAAAGGATGCGCTTTATGTTGGGCCTGTTTGGGCCGAAGCCCAACTTTACAATAACGAAATCAACATTTATTGGTATTAAATTATTAATCGATCCAACCATTCCGAGATTCCGACTAGTTAGCTTACAAAACAATGCCACAATGGTTCTGTTCTAGTTTCGAAAACATTGATAATTAACATGCTCAAGCACAACATAAACGTATCAAGTAGTATGAACTGTGAACTAGTGTATGATGTGAGTTGGATTAGGCTTTATGACCGGGCTCGTGTTTAAGTAGAGTCCGCCCATTAGTCTTATTCTGTGTTCCCAGCACGGTTGCACATAATGCTTAATCTATAAAAACTAGGGAGATTCCCTCGCGTGTTGCAGTGAGAATTCGGAGCAAGGGAATTAGATATATGGACAAAATCATGCCTAAACAAATAAAAGTTACAAACATAAGGTTATGTGTTATCGCTTCAGTACCACTAATGAAAAAAATCCTGTAACATACCGAAAACGACTCTTTGGAAATGATAAACAAAAAAAAACATAATATTAAATTTGATTTTGTGTTGTTTTTTGGACTTTGATGGAAGGTGGATTTTTTTTAACGGCATCAAAGCAATGGGTCACTTGTTTACTGCTAGTTCGGCAGGATCTCCTTACCCGAGTTCAAATCCTCTTAATGTGCAGGGTGTGCAAACTGATGTTTTAGGCTTTACAACTTGTACATTTTTCATATTTCGTTGTAACAACTTAATCGGTAAATTTAAAATGTGTTAATTAAACATGTAGACATTTTATGATCATATAAATTAGGATCAAGACACTTGATGATCATATAATTTGACGTAAGCAAACGTAAACTCGATTAAAACCGCTTTTGCGCAACAATTGTGTCCAAGATCGAACTCATTTCTCCAAGGGAAGAAACTAAACGACTCTTAGCTAGAGAAGATGAACAACTCTTCTTGCTTTTGACAATTGTGCTCTTGGGACTTAATGTTTGATTTTGACTTTTGCACTTTGACCTTCTTGATCTATGACTCTTCTTTGCAAGATCTTGAATGTTGTTCAAATTTGCAAGTGATCCAAATGACTCTGACTTTCCTTGATAGAACTTTGACAAACCCCTCCTACATAAGTAAATTATTACAACTTGTACATTTTAATAATTTATACAAATTACATTACTATAACCTTCAACCAATGTTTTTATAACCGGATCAGTCGTCGAATCGGTTGTCTTACTGGTTCACTGGTCGAATTGGATTTGAATACTGAAGAGGTAGGTCCCAGCAGGGCCCAGTTGGACCCGCAAGACTCACCTTGAAGAGGGACGTCTGCGCAAAGACCAACTGGTTCCGCAGGACCCACCATGCTCAGAGAGATGAAGACCTTACGCGCAGTACGCCAGCTGTTCCCGCAGGAAAAGCCTCCCAATGGTGAAGTACCCCGCCTGTTCCCGCAGCTGCGGATACAAGCCATCAGGGAAGGCTACCCGCACTAATAGCAAGGCTACACGCACAAGGCACTAACTCTCAATAATTCAGTAATGTCACCTGAAGAAGGAATGAGCAAGGCGGGAATACTCCCGCCCAAATGAGCCAGTCCGTACGCTTCTGGAGGATCTTTTGTACTATACCTGCCAAGGTATGGACAAAATAGACAAGATCTGACCAAAGCAGCCCATGAACCAATCACAGGGTGACAGCTCACTGACAACAGTACGACGAGCAGCACGCTCTAGTACTTAATGTCACTATCAGCCGCTGCCTACTCACCAACCCTTGTCGTGGCACGTACATAGCCTGCAGTTGGTGGAAAAGGAATAGTACACAGCCGGCCATGTCACTATCAGCCGCTGCATACCCACCAACCACCAGCATGGCACGTGCGTAGCCCACAGTTGGTAGAAAAGGAATATTATACAGCTGGCTGTACCTGCTTGGAAACCTACCTTCGGCTATAAATACTCCAACACCTTGGAACGGTATGGATATCACATCTTATCATATACTATCTTATATCATCACATATCTTATCTGCTCTAGCTATTTCTCTTAATATACATTTATATTCAGAGCAATCTAGTCTGATTCTCACGCCGGAGGGTGGTCACAAGGAGGTACCCCCCCTTCTCAGTGACAAGCTCACGGTGTCTGTTTTGCAGGTCATCAGAAGAATAACCATCTTTGCCGGACCTAACCCTCGTGGGAAACATCTACTTGACCCTAAGATTATCCGTAATCTGCCGGGGTCACTTAGTGTTTCTTCAAATACCAAATTATGTGAAATAATTTAAATATTAAGCGTATATAAATATATAAAGAACTTAAAATAAGATTTAACAATACCTTATTTTTTGAATGAATTTACAATATTAATAAAAGTTTGAAACCGTAAATAAATATAAAATACGTATAAAGTAGAACATAGATAAAAAAAAATGTTATTTTAGGATTTTTTTTCCCTGAAATCTACTCTAACTTGTATAAATGAAAGCGGTTCAAACACACACAAGTGAACTAGTTATGTGTCCGGTTTCCGGTCCAGTCAGGTCCTATTAGGCTATTATGAAAACACCGCCATTATCAAACAATATCTTACTTGAGAGGTAGTTGAGCCATGAGTTCAGATAACTCATACAACGGACCGGACATCGAAGAAGACGAGGAACACGAAGATGACGTGGCATCATCGATCATATCAGAGGAAGACAATGCGACTAAAGAATCATCCGATGATTCTTCAACAAAATCTGAGTCATATTCATCGGTAACAACGGTTTTAACATGAAACATAGCCATGGTTAATTTGTTATGATGATCAAGAAGAAATGAGTTTGTATGTTTGGTGACATAAGTGTATCTTGGGAAGGTTATTGGGGACGTGGATATATATACATATACATATATTATTGTGTGTGGGGTTGGAAAGGATAAGGTCCATGTAATTCTTTGAATACATCCATATCTGAGTCATCAAACATTCTAGTTTTGGATCTCAATATCATTCATCTCAACAACATTGTTCCCAAGCAAGGACACAAAATCACAAATTACTATAGATAGATAATATTATATATGTATACAGTACACATACATATTCTTCGTGGGTTTTACATTTCTACATTTAGATAGTACGACAAATAATACATTTTATGTATTTCACTTTATTTTCGTTTATTCATGATTAAAATTGTTTATGTTTTTTTTCTTAACATTAAATTTCTTTTAATTATTGTCGTCTATGGAAACTCTTAGCCCCGTATGCTTTAAAATTTTGCCTTTGTGACTTGTGAGTATATACTTAAATTTTGTTTTAAATCAATTTAGTTAATAAACAATACAAAAGTGAAAATAGGAAACAATGTTGATGCCAATAGGCAAACTTATTGCATATTATAATTTAATAGCATAGGAACCAATTGGAACCACACATTAGAAATGGATGTTAAACAACTTATTAAAAACAATTAATATTTTAGTGGTCACGGTTCCATCCTTGTGGCCGCCTAGTCAGCTTTTTTCAATGATGATTAATGTTAATTAAATAATTTGGTCCATTGGATGCTTTCAACTTCAATAAAGTAACGTAAGAAGTTAATTACACTAATGTCACATTAGCATGTTTCATCAACAATCCTTCTCATTGACTTTAGTATATATTTTACGCTATAAATTTAGAAAAAGAAAAAACATTGGTTGCTTCGGTTATCAACAAAGTTGACGGCATAGATCATTAGTGTTAGGCGTTTGTGTTTGAGTTTGTTTCGGATTTGAAATAAGCACTTCATGATTAAGCAAATAATGTGTTTTACATGCAAATAATCAGATAAGAGTTTAGATAAGCAGATCCCAAATGTCGACAGCAAAGTAAACAGATAAAATCAGGATGGTAATCAAATACGTTGAAAATATTCAAGAAATTGCACACATAGATGTAAGATTGCAATTTGAAGATTTTGGCATAATTTTCGAAATACTACAAGTGTGTACTTTATAGAATGGGAAAAGGGTAAAAATACATATATAGGTGATGCATAATAATTCAAATATCATTACAGAATTATTCATTTAGAATAATTTATAGGGGGTTCCAAGCAACTTACCAGAATTCTAAGATCAATATCTTTGTCCTCGAATTTCTTGATGAACGGATGACTCTACAAATACGATCAAAAGCAAGAACTTGGGTTAGTTATAAAAGAAATATAAAACGACAGTAACAAAAAGATGTAATAAGAGATCATAGTACGAACCAAAAGATCCAGAGCCGATGCCCTGTCTTTAGGATCTTTTTGTATGCTGCATGTATACACACGCGCAAGATTGTAAGAACATACGTATCGACAACAAACCGAATAATGTGGATAATCAAACGTTCACTGCCTTCAAATAAATTACTCAAAAGAATCGATATGACAATTTTAGAAAATAGTTTTCATGATCCCAAACAGCCTCTAGAATAAAAAATAACAATAATCATAATCTGTAGATTGTTGTTTAAACTTACCATGCAGACACAAATGAACAGAATTCAGGTGAAAATTGATCTGGTGGTGCAGTTGGTGGTGGCTTTGAGACAATGGCATCTAAAAGCTCATAAAAAGTTGGCCAGCTTTGTTGATCTTCAGACTGTATGAACGGAAATCGTCCTATAGCACACTCAAGAATCACCAGGCCCAAACTCCATATATCACTTTTATAATCATAAGTCTTCCCATTGATTCTTTCAGGCTTAAAAAAATGACAAGAAAAAAGATCAAGCCCCATTGACAATATTCTTGATTGTTCTCAAATTATCATGAACAAGATTTAGAAGCAGTATTTAAACAGCTTATCTAGCACTTCAATATAAAAACAAAAAAAACATGTCTACTTACCGACATATAATTATATGTTCCAACAAATGTATCTCGTTGACCCATAGAGCTTGCAAGCATTGCACTTACACCAAAATCTGTAATCTTTATTTCCCCCTTTTGGTTTACAAGCAAGTTAGATGGCTTTATGTCCCTGTGAATTACATGTCTGTCATGGTGCAAATACACAAGACCCTGCAATACCTGTGGTAAACATTATTATTAGCTATGGCATACTTTGCACCTATGGTTATGATGATCATATACCAATATACGATTTCTTTTAAATGAGAGAAGAAACTAATAAACATGTTGCAAATAATAGGCAAACCTGTTTGCAGACAACTGCAAGATATGGTTCAAGAATTGTCGTGAGTTGTCTAATCACGTCTGCCAAAGATCCGCGGTCCATATATTCAAAGACCAGAGAGATTGCCCCGTTGTGGTAGAAAGAATGGTAACAAACGACAATATTAGGGCATTGAGAAGCTTGATTAATTTTTAGTTCTTGCACAATTTGTTTACGGATTTCCTCTTGTATATTCATCTGGATTACCTGTGATCACAATCGATATGATTATGAGTTTTTTTTTATGTATATTCATTCATTCATTGTTACACTGAAAACTTATATATTGGCATCATTTGAATGTCAAGTATAGAATAGTTGATACCTGATATTGATATTAAATACCAAGTATCATTATTCACAATAGCATACATGTTATAAAATAAGAATGCGCTTTCTTTTGTAAAACAGATGTAATGTACTATTGTTGTATAACAAACAGGAGCAAACAATTATCTGATTGATAATTTGCTTTTGACTTTCATAATTTAAGATGTATCTACCTTCTTCTCCTTATCATATCACCTGAACAATGGATTAACTTGTGTACATATGTTGCTTATATTCTTCTCTCTTTTAAATTTCACCTCAAGTTTGTAATTACATCAGATTTATATATGTTGAGTATATAGATTCATTTACATCCTAATAGTCAAAACTAAATCAATAACATTAAGCATACAAGTGTGAAAGAAGTAAGGTGGTTCATTATACTCAGAAAGAGTTAATATGTCAAACATTAACGTTATCATCAAACTGACCAAGTTACTTTATTGCATATTCTTTATCCTAGTAATTGGTGTGTTGTGGTTGCTTGTGAAATAGGGAGTGCTTTTTAAAGTTAGATAATATGGCACTTAAAACTAGCGTTAGACCGATAGTTAGTACTTAGTAGTTCAGATTTATCCTGACCTTCAAAGCAAACAATCTCCCAATCCATTTATGTCGGACCAGTTGAACAACACCTCCACTTCCTTTTCCAATAACTTTAATGGTCTCAAGATCTTCCAAAGAAAATTGCAGATCAATGTCCTTGGAATCAGATGGCTGATCAATTAGCAAACAAAAATCAGATGGCTGATCAAGTAGCTCAAAATTCACAAATAATATATTTGATCTGGTTTACTAGCGGATCACACCAAAATGTTCAATCCTCTTTAAGAACCGAAGGAAACTTACACTATTCTCCTTATCCTCAGATGCGAGTCTTAATCCTTTCAGATTTAGAAGCAAATCGCCATCATGAAATGTCCCACTTGCCGTCCTGTAAATCCACAATAATAATCAGATACTACAAAAATTCAGTTGATTTCGGTTTTAACTTTTTAACAGACACCAAACAGAATTGTATTTGGTTGAATTCGGTTCGGTTAGACAATTCTGAATTCGTATCGGTTACGGATAAAAAGATTCAAATTCGAAAAAACTGAACCGAACTGTCCGAATATCCGATATACACAGATGTATTGGATTAAAAGACTTCTCCAACTAGGATTTCACATAACTTAATTCACACAAAATAAAATCAAGTTCACACCAATAACAATTTCACATGTTCCGAACAGCAGAACTGAGAACTAAATCGACAATATAACCGTCTATAAGATTAAATCGATAAACAAGAATCTTGTTTATCGATTTAATCTTATAGACGGTCATGTTGTTGGTTTAATTCGTAATTGTGTGGTTTGGATTATGTGAATTTGTTGTTATTTGTGTGAATGTAGTTATGTTAAACTTTAATTGAATAGATGTTGCTCTAATTTACAGTATGTAGTATATAACTACATTCACATTATCCAAACAACAAATTCACACCAATAACAATTTCACATTATCCGAACAGCACAATTACGAATCAAATCGCCAACACAACCGTCAATTAGGTTAAATCAATAAACGAGATACCAAAGACTGTAAACTAGTGCAAAATCTCTTCAATTAGGGTTTCACATAACTGCATTCACACATAATAAGCTCAAATTCACATAACCCAAACCGCACAATTACGAATTAAACCAACAACATCATAGTTATCAAATGCGTTAGGCGCAGTCAAGGCGCATAAGCCTCGCCTAGGGCCTAGGCGCAAAAAAACGAGGGCATGAGGAAAAATAAGCGCACTTAAATAAAGCATTTAAAACATATTTTGTATATGAAAAATCATACTATTCTTCAAATAAAATAAACAAAAGCTATTATATAACATTTAATATCATCTAATGAGTGCCAAAAGTTCTAAAATAGTCAAAATTCAAATGTGATTCCAAAACTTGAATAACAAAAGGCATCAATATAATGCCTTTTGACTTCTCCTAGATCCAAGTTTCAATAGCAACACTTGCGTTTCTTTTGCTCAGCTTTTATGTTCTCCCGTTATTGGCATAGACAATGCCGAAGCGCTCGCCTAGGAACTAGAAGCGCATTTATTGAGCCTCGCCTGAAAATTGGAGCTAGGCGCAAGAAGCGATGGCTTTTAATAACTATGAACAACATAACCGTCTATAAGATCAAATCGATAAACAAGACACCACAGACTGTAAATTAGAGCAAAATCTATTCAATTAAAGTTTCACATAACTATATTTACACAAAATATGCTCAAATTCACACCAATAACAATATCACATAATCCAAACCGCACAATTACGAACTAAACCAACAACATGACCGTCTATAAGATTAAATCGATAAAAGAGACACCGCAGACTGTAAATTAGAGCAAAATCTCTTCAATTAGGGTTTTACATAACTACATTCACACAAATAAGCTCAAATTCAAATTCACATAATCCAAACCGCACAATTACTAATTAAACCAACAACATAACCGTCTATAATATTAAATCGAAAAATCAGTCACCACAGACTGTAATTAGGGCTTCAAATAATCCAGATCTTATAATAATAAACTAATTGATAACAGATACGAAACTACATTAACATAATTTAGATACGAAGCTCACTAATTAGAGATTAACGAAAACTATTAAAAAAAATAGGAGATCGTGTGTGAACGTACAAGAAGCTGGTGATTGTGGCTTTTTGAGCAGGTACGGCTAGCTTGAGCTGCTTCAATGGCTTCATACCTTTCATGTCTGCAGATTAGTTAGGGTTTGTTTGTTTGTTAGCACAGTGTTTGTGAAATGGTGAGAGAATAGAGACTGGAGCGTGTTGTATTGTATTGTGACTGACAGACGGACGCCATGGAAAGTAATAATAATAATATAAACAAAGTTTGAATGAAACTGACCGCCAAAAGTCGAGTGTGGTGTACAGTTGTAGCTACTTGAGCTGTAGCCGTTGCGTTTTGACTCTTGTGATTGGGTAGCACGGTTCGGTTCGGTTTAGTTATGAGTTTGACTGGAACTGACATGTTTGGTTGTTAAAGTTTCTTAACCGATTGGTGGAGAGCGAAGCCTATTGTGGCCCGGTGGTGGCGTTTGCTTAGTAGTGTAAATCTATGCGTTTTCGTTTTGAATTTTTTAAACATAGTGTAAATTTACATGTTTTCGTCTGAAAATTTTTAGCCCGACCATCCTGGTTTATGAAAATTTTAATATGTATTGAGTTGGGCTACTTGGTGCTTTCGTCTAAGCTTCACCACTGATGATTTTGATTATTTTGGTTCGGTTTAACAATGATACATTACTTGAAAAATCAAATAATCATTGATTTGTTTACATACGGTGTCATCTTCATTTCGAGAAATAGCGAAAAGAAAAAGGGTATAGCAAGCAGAAAAAACCATGTTAATGATTGTTTTAGAGCATGTCCTCAAAATAATTTTTTTTTCCATAATAATAACCTCCGCAAATCCAATTAAAAAAATATTGGCGATGCATATATGATATATGTAGTGTGTATATATTTGTTTGTGAGAGTGGTGGTCCACCCTTCTGTGCGTTCATAGACTGCAGCCCCAAACAAAGCTCAAGGACTTTTGCTTCACAACGCAAGCAGGCCGTCTTCTCTTTTTCAACCATACATCATATCATCCTGACCTTGGTTTTTAGTGCGTGTTTAGATGCTCATCTTGTTGATATCAATCTATCTATATTTTAATTTTAAATAGAAATTTTCATTTAAGGTGATAAGGCCATGTGTAATGGGGCTACAAATGTGGGCGACAAGACCACAAGGGGCGATAAGTGTATTGGGGGGGGGGGGGGCGACGGGAATTTGTCGCCGACAACACCGCCCCCTAGCTACATAACACCCTTTTTGTCACGTGTCAAAAATCGTCCCATTTTGTAGTCCCCCACCACACAGCCTATTGTTTTTATTTCTACATGGAACTAATAAAAGAAAAATATAATAAGTCGAAAACGAGTTTCATGTCTTTTTGAATGATAAGAACGTTGTATAATGATTAACATGACCAAAAGAACCTGAAGAGGTAGGTCCCAGCAGAGCCCAGTTGGACCCGCAAGACTCACCTTGAAGAGGGACGTCTGCGCAAGGACCAACTGGTCCCGCAGGACCCACCATGCTCAGAGATGAAGACCTTACCCGCAGTACGCCAGCTGTTCCCGCAGGAAAAGCCTCCCAATGGTGAAGTACCCCGCCTGTTCCCGGAGCTGCGGATACAAGTCATCAGGAAGGCTACCCGCACTAATAGCAAGGCTACACGCACAAGGCACTAACTCAATAATTCAGTGTCACCTGAAGGAATGAGCAATGCGGGAATACTCCCGCCCAAATGAGCCAGTCCGTACGCTTCTGGAAGGTCTTTTGTACTATACCTGCCAAGGTATGGACAAAATAGACAAGATCTGACCAGAGCAGCCCATGAACCAATCACAGGGTGACAGCTCATCGACAACAGTACGAGGAGCACGCTCTAGTACAAAATGTCACTATCAGCCGCTGCCTACTCACCAACCCTTGTCGTGGCACGTACATAGCCTGCAGTTGGTGGAAAAGGAACAGTACACAGCCGGCGGAAAAGGAACAGTACACAGCCGGCTTTGTCACTATCAGCCGCTGTCTACCCACCAACCAGCATGGCACGTGCGTAGCCTTCAGTTGGTAGAAAAGGAATATTATACAGCTGGCTGTACCTGCTTGGAAACCTACCTTCGGCTATAAATACTCCAACACCTTGGAACGGTATCATCATCTTACCTTCACTAGCTATTTCTCTCAATATACACTTATATTTAGAGCAATCTAGTCTGATTCTCACGCCGGAGGGTGTTCACAAGGAGGAACCCCCCCCCCCCCTTCTCAGTGACGAGCTCACGGTGTCTGTTTTGCAGGTCATCTGAAGAACATCCATCTTTGCCGGACCTAACCCTCGTGGGAAACATTACTTAGCCCCTAGATTATCCGTAATCTGCCTGGGGTCGATTAGTGTTTCTTCATAACCTTACAAGAAATAATCCAAACCTTCATATAATGGTTCATGGCAATGAATTTGATTTGTTTTATCACGTCAACTAGTCACCAACTTAATATAAGTTTCCACCACCTAAATGTTTGCAAGAGTATAAACAAGCTAAACTACTTGTGTGAACTACTTATGATCATCTCAAACAAACGCTAGCATAAACGAGCGCAAAGCCGGAGTTCAAGCTTAGTTATCGAGCTCAACTAAACTTAGTTTTTAGACTCGCCTAATTTGCACCCTTATTTGCAACCAATGATTATAAGAGATGAGGCACCAACTTAAAATAAGTTTCCACCTAAATGTTTGCAAGAGTATAAACAAGCCAAGCTACTTGTGTGAACTACTTGTGATCAGCTCGCTGAAAACTCAAACAAAAGCTAGCATAAACAAGCTCAGGCCCGAGTTCAAGCCTAAACTTAGTTATTAGACTCGGCTTATTTACACCCCTATCTGCTACTGATAATAATAAGAGATGGGACACCAAAAAGATACCGACATGACAGATCATCAGAACCTTACACTCGGTACTCTAAAAGAGGAGAGGTACCAACCCATTGCTGTAATTTGACTACGGTAACCGAATCATGAAACAAAAAAGGTTACACAAGCAAAGGTGTTATATTAATATGAGAGAACCCAAACCATTGAAAATATTAATAAAAATACCACTCCAGAGACAACACAAAAAGAACTTAACATGTATCCCACTACCATCACACTTGGTCATGAATACATTGGGAAGTTTTGACCAATTCAAATATTGTTCATCAAGCATCAACCACCTGGATTACAACTCCAGCAGCTTTAATAACTAGTACAGTATCACTTGCCTGCACCCCAATTTTCAGTTAATCATGATAACAAATATAATGGGAAAGTTAGCGTACAGATTAAATTATATATACATCGTAGTGTAATTACACTATATAATTACACTACTTGATTCACACAGTTAGCACACTTGGTCTGCTTGTTGAAACTGTTTTATCTACTAATTGTGTTTTGAGACATATATTCACTTAAAGAAAGCTTAATTAGCAAGGCATTAAGCTTATGGTTTAATAAGCAAACCCAAACACCCCCTGTATATAGAGATGTACTCTTAGGTTGAGTTTAGAAAAAGCTATATTATTGCAAGTTTGCAACAAATCAATTATAATCCAATTTCTTAAAAAAATACAAAATTAAGAGTTTATATGTATTAAAGACAAAATAAAGCCCCTGTTAACCCTTTTTATAAATAAATGGGTCAAACTTGTAACCATTTAGTGTGTTGAAATATGGTTACAATAACTAAATTATTACAATATTAATTTTTTTCTTGAGAGAAAAAAAAATTATCCTAGAGGTTGTTTGCATTAAAAACATATTTCAGGTAATTCTCGGCCGTTTTAGCTTAAGCTATTTTAATTTGACACATTATGACCCGAATCAAAAGAGACACAACTTAACGGGCCAAAATTACCGTCTTTGTCAATATGAAATGCAAAAAATAAACGGAAAGGGACGGTTACATACAAGAGTAAATTAGAAACCCTGTTCGAGGAGATAGTCACCAAGCCTTTCAACAATCATGTTGCATTGGCCAGGAGCCATTGGTTCATCATAGATACCAATGATCAAAGACATTGTTGTCTTTTTAATAGTAACGCCTCCTGGTCCCTGTACATATCCAGAAAAACATTTGTTAAAAATATATAAGCAAATGTCAAACTTAAAACAACACATCTATTATAATTGCTATTTCAAACTTATGATCCTACTTGAGCTTATGATTATCTAATTATTTGATGAGTCTATAAATCAGTATGATATTAGCAGCAAGAACATTGATTATGAAAGGGTCCCACATTACTTATATACCCCTGTTATATCAAGTACTTCCTTACATAATAATAACTAAACTAAGCCTATTGATCCATGTGTTAACAGAAGCAAAGCCTCGATAAAAGCTTTCACTTTAATATATTAAATATTGGATTTTTAATGATTAAAAAATTCTTAATACACCGATAAAAATGTTTTCTTATTTGTATACATAATCGAAAAACATCTAAACACCTCCTAAAACCATCTTGTTTGTATATTATAATATTTATAAGTTAGCAAATCAAGAAAAAAGCGAACTCGTTACCTTTTTCCCTCGAATCACAGCTCCTGCCTCACCTTGAATAACCATGTACTTGGTCCCACCAAGGTATAAACCAGTTGGTGCAAGTGAGCCAGGTTCATTGAAGTCATTCATGATAGCAGTTATTTCCTCTGGCTTGACCTGAAGTGCTAGCCAATAAAGATCAATGTTATTTCCTTTTGTCAAGAAGCAATAACACAAAACTCTCCTTTAAACAACTTCATCATTAAAATGTTAAGATAATGTATCCAACAGATATCTTTTTTCATTACAAACACTAAGTAGCTTAATCCATGTACATACTAGACAAATTGAGAATATAAACTGAATGGTATCTACTATATGGTTATAGACCATATTGTATTGAAAGTGATACTTAAAAGTTAAAACTCAGCAATCATTTACTAAATTCCACCTTCAAAAGTACTCGGAAACAGTAAACTGGCATATTATTCAGAATTCTCTTCAAGACAGAACCCAAAGTAGATTTATAATCAATTCTCTAATAAGTAACATGTTTCATGTCGTTATGCAACTCCCCTAGTTGATGAACGTCTCATTTAGGGGTGTTCAACGAATCGAATTTTGAATATTCGAATCGAATTATTTGAATTTTAAAGTTGAATCAGAATTCGAAATTCAATTCAAGTTTGAAAGTTGAAAATTCGTGTCAAATTCAAATTGATTTTATTCAAGTTCAGCCAAAATAATATATTGTTTTACTTCTAATTTCAAAAACTACTGCAAACTATAATTTTTCAACCAAAAAACAAACAAGTTTATAAAAAAAAAATAAAAAAAATAGCCCAATGCTGAAGTGGTAACATATCTGATTATATATTCATAAAAATTGACAAAAAAATATTATGAATAAAAATCACAATAATGAACTTCCAAGCTTCTATAAACTTTTTTGCTAAACATTTGTGTATTATATATAACAAAAATAAAATAAAATATATTGAGTTTGAATTTAAAAACGAAAATCATAAATTCATATTCGATTTCTAAAATCAAATCAAATCAAATTCGAAGTTTTGAAAACCGAATTCGAACGGTGGATGTCGAATTTGGTTCGAATCAAATTTCGAGTTCTTCGAGCCCGATTCGAATTCATCATTTTATATTATAATTCAATCGAGTTAGATCCTTCCCACACCACAAATCAAACTTGTAAATAGATCAAGTTTAAAATCATACGTCTCCATTTTTGCCGCTATTTATCAGGGCCAGCTGGGGAGGGGGGGTGCCGGTTGGACCGTCGGCCGGGGCACGCAATTTTTGGGGGCCAAAATACATTTAAAACAATAAAACTTATAAAATATGATTTGATCTTTACCATCTAATAATTATTGGGCCCAAAACTTTTTTTTATTCATAATCCATTTAATCAAGTTTAAATTATTGAGCCCAAACTAAACTAAAAACTAAAAAAAATAAAATAAAAACCAAATGCAAAACAAAAGAAATAGCGACCGATTGAAATTCCTCCTTGGCCCCTTCCTTCTTTGTGAATGCTGAACAAGACCATCTCAGCCGACCACCACCGTTGGTTCGACGTTGACCACCAGGCTCCTCCACGATTGACCAAGCCAGCCACCAAGTACCAAGGTATGTTTTTTCTTTCCAATGTTAGGAGAGCATCACGAATCGTCAGTTAATCGTTAGTTACTATGGTATTTGATTTTAATATATATTTTTCTATTTATTAAAAAAATTAACTTATATATTTCGTTACTCTTTTAAGAGTATTGGCCTTCTTATATCAGCTCTGAGGTATTTAAATCCTCGGAAGCGGCCCTGCTATTTACCAACAAAATAATTAAGCCAAAACTCAAAAGAAGCAAAACTTCAGCCTCCTTAAACCCTAACACAGCTAAAACCTCTTCATAACACCAGATCAAAATCAAGTGCATGCAGCAGAACAATTTCAATCGCATCGATTCACTGATTCAAGTCAGATCTAATCCAAATACAAATACAAATACAAACAAAAATGAAATAAAATAAACTAATTAAAACCAGTGGACCTGAGGGAAGGTGGGTGACTGAGCCCAAACAGTGCCGTCGTGACCGATAATAGCGGCGGCAGAGAGGCGATTGCCTTCGATCTCGCACAGCAAGTGGTCATCCACGTACGCTTGCCACGACATCTTCTTCTTCTTCCAATTAATTAGCTAGCTAGCTATTATTTCGGTGTGTGCTTGGGGTTGAAGAATAAGAATGAATTTAAATGTAAATGATATATAGCGTGGAAACCACGACGACAGTATGACGTGCTCTTGTGTCAATTATTCGCTAGTCTTCGTTGGTATTGGTCATGGCCCCATGTAACAGGTTTTTTTTTTTTTTTCTTTTTTCAAAATATAATCTACATGCAAACGGGCTTACTTCCTCTCCTCAAGCTTAATAAAAACCTCGAAACAAGTCAAGATTTTTCGAGCTTGAACATTGCACGCGGCTTAAAAAAAGTTCGATTAGTTAGCAGGCCTAGGCTCGAACTTTTTGTGTTTATAAGTTTTACCTCTTTTAAACTTTTATGTGTTAATTTCACACTACAGTCGAGCTCAAACCAAGATTTGGCTCGTACACATGCTTGAGCCGAGCTTAGGCTAGTTAATTAAGGGATTTCTCAAACTATATAATAATTAAGGGCGCTTCACATAATTGATTGGAATTGGAATTTGCATAGAATTGGAATTTGCATAGAATTGGAATTGGAAGGAATTGGATTTGGAATCTGAACATTGCAATAGGAATTAGAATCGGAAGGAACTGAAATTCAATTTCATTCTTGATGTGTTCGTTTGACAAGTGAATTGGAATATATCACCACAAATGAACTGGAATCGTTTTGTTTTATTTTGTAACAAGGTTAACGGCAAAAACATTTGAGCTTTTTTTTTTGTTTTTTATTTATATTTTGAGTTATGAACCTTTTAATTATTATTATTATTTTAAATTTTTTAAGGGTTTTCTATTAAGATCAAAACCCCTCAAAACAATATTCATAAATAATAATAAAAAATTCATAACTCAAAATATAAATCAAAACAAAAAAAAATGTTTTATTCGTTGTCATCGTTAAAAAAATAATTAAAAAAAAAGCCTCAAGAAAAGATTTAATGAATTACCTTGAAATCCTCCATATTTTGGAGGGATTAGGAATCTCTTTGTTTAAAGGAATTGAATTCCAATTCCAATTCTTTAACAACCGAACACACCAGTTTGGATTCCCACAAATTAATATTCCAATTCCAACAAAACGAACACGTCATGTCATGGATTTTAATTATAATTCCTTTGAATTTTCACGAATTTTGTGAAACGAACGCGCCCTAGAAACATTTATAATTTAATTATTATATAATAAACGAGCTGATCTTGAGCAAAACCTAAGCTTGTAAAAACAACCTAACTCAAGCTAGAGCTTTAGAATAAGAACTCGAAACGAGCTAAACTCTAGTAAGTCAAAACGAGCCTAGTTGAGCTTGAGCTCGGATCGACTTGTTTTCGCCCCTAGGTCAAACAAGCTGATCCAGTCACAAGCTTATTGAACTCAGATCGATAAAAAGTATAAACGAGCCAAGTTTTTTTTTTAGTTTGAGCGAAACCCAAGTCTCAATTAAAGCTTATTTTAACATTTTTTGAACTTCTAAGTATAAATTTCACACCACAAAGCTCGAGCCAAGCTTTGGCTCGTATAAGGTACTACATGAGCTCAAGCCAAGCTTAAGCTCATTCAAGATTTTGCTCAAAATATATAAATATGAAAAAAAGAATGTATACAATTGATTAATAATTAATAAATAAGCTAAACCCAAGCTTGAAAAAACAACTTACGAGCTGAGTTTAAGATCTCGAAAGTCAAAACAAGCCTAGTCAAGCTCATGCTAACAGAATATATATTTCAAAATTTCAAAACTATAATACATTGTTCTCTAAAATAATGTGTAACCTTTTTCTGGCATTGTGTTTTGAAAAGTATAATACATTATTGTTTAGAAATTTGTATTCGCAAATTCGTATATTTTCTCTTTAAAAGTTATTAAATGGATTAATAGATCAAGCGCCTACCATAAAGAATTAAAGACTTATTTAGAAAGAAATATTTTCTAAAATTTATAAAATGTTAATTGATCATACGCAATAACTCGAGCTTATTAAGTGATTTGGCATACTAATTGGAACAAGTATATTTTTTATGTCCAATAAACAACTTTTATCACCATTTTTGCCTATGCTTGTGTGTCGTATATTGTCCAAAAATCTCAATGACGCGCTAACATGTCCGCCTTATTCCTAAAAATCGATATGAATCCATATCAAGGGCCGTTTTATACCCAAACTCGTCATAGTTTATTTGTTATAACAGTCGGTTAAGACAAGATGTTAAAATTTGATGGCGTTACATTGCATCTTGAATTCTTTTTATTAAATTGAAATTTTAATAAGTGTCATTGTGATAGAAGAATCTTTAGAGAACAAATATTCAAAAAAATGTAACATTCTTTTTTTTCTTATAAACGTGTAACGATGATAATATATACTTTGTGTTGGTTGTAATTGACCATTCTTTCTTTTTTCTAGAAATCAAGAGTTGGAATTTGAGGTCCCATTACTTTGTAAAGGATGGATTTGAGTCATTTGACTAGCATAATCAACACCAATAAAAATATTCCCACGCATTTTTCTTATCAACATGATAAATAAAAATTTGATAATATTAAAACCATAATATATATTTTGTAGTTTAAATATATATACATAGGGTAAGGTTAAAATGAAAACCAACTTGAGTTGTGAAAACTCTAGAAACTCATTCTCAACCACATGTTTTTAATTAAAGTTTAAATCTTGTGGTCCACAATTAAAATGAATAAAAAATATAAATATAAATATAACTTTTTCAATCTTCTGAAAACATATATAAAAATTAGTAAAAAAATGTTAAAAAATAGCAAAACATTTTTTTTTGATGTTTCGATGTTTTGTATTAAATGTTACAACACATATTATATGTAACAAAAAAAACACGATGTTACATAGGGTTTTCACGGGTTTTCACAACTCAAGTGGGTTTTCATTATATACTTTTCCTATATATATATATATATATATATATATATATAGGTGGGATCTAGTGAAAACTCCTCTTAAAAATAAAACTTAAAAACTACTAAAAAACTATTTTTAACTTTTTTAAATTTTTTTTTTGAAGTTTCTTTTTTTTTCTCATTATTCTTATATGTTGTTATTGGTTCAAAAAAAAAAAACTTGTCGGTAACCTCGTCGGTATAGTGCGCATGTGTAATAGTGTGCATTGCATATATGCAAAAGTGTTTGTATTGCATAGAATACAAAATTATTGCACATATTTAATACACACTATTGTATATATGCAATATAAAACTAATACACACATCGAATACACATTAGTACGTATGTGTAATACAACATTAACGCACATGTGCACTACATCGACTTTTATTTTATTATTTTTTTTTCCATATAATACAACACTACTACACATATCCGATAGACAAATATTGAATATATGCAATAAAACACTATTAAACTCAAAAATACATAGTAATCCACATGTGTAATACAACGGTATCGCACGGTAATACGTATGTGCATTACAACGATTTTTTCTTATTTTATTTTTTATTTATTTTTATTTTTTTATTTTTTTCGAGTGAAATATAAGAAAATATAAGAATAATGGCTAAAACAGAATTTTGAAAATATTTTTTTATTTTTAATTAAAAATAATTATTTATGAGTTTTTAAGTTTTTTCTCTCTAAAGATGAGTTTTCTCTTGATCATCTCCCTATATATATATAGGGTAAGGTTAAAATAAAAACCCACTTGAGTTGTGAAAACTCTAGAAACCCATTATCAACCACATGTTTTTAGAGTTTTTTACCAAGTAGGTGTAGATACAAAAAGTATTTACCTTTTTGGTGTACTTTGAAAAATATTTACCTATTTGGGTACCTTTTGTTATTTTATTATTTTCTAATAACGAAACTAATTTTATTATCTTTAATAAGGAAACAAATATCAGTCTTTCGTAACACACAGACGATTCAGACTCCCCTGTACCAAAGTGTTGTTGATTTCATCAGGCGATTCATCAACGATTCGATTTCGGCGGGCGATTCGATTTCAGACGAGCTTGGAACGGGCGGTTTTAGACGACGACGGTTAGAGTGAACCATTCGAGCGACGGCTTGGATTCAGACACCTTTGTTTGGGTTCGATTGGAGTTCGATTTGAACGGCGGCTCGGTTTCTTGTGGACGACGTGCGCATCTTAAAATTTATTTTAAAACTCTTATTTCCTAATTAATGAATTTTTTGTTGAATTTTAGTTTTACTTTTTTAGATTTATAGCTTTTTTTTTCATATTTTTTTATTTTTTGCAGAATTTTATTAAAATTTTGCAAAATTTTGATGCTGGAATTTTTGTAGTATTTATGCAAATTTTTTTGTGAAAAATTTAAGCAGTGAACGAGAAAAATAAAGTAAAGCATATTTGATTTGATGAATTTTGTGTTTTCTAATTTGTATTTATCAGAAAAAACTAAATGAAAAGTATAATTTAGTTTAAAATAAAGAGGATAAAGAAAAGTGCCCAAATAGGTAAATATTTTTTAAAGTACACTAAAAAGGTAAATAATTTTTGTATCTACACCTATTTGGTAAAAAACTCCATGTTTTTAATTAAAGTTTAAAATTTGTGGTCCACAATTAAAGTTAATAAAAAATCTAAATCTAAATATAATTTTTTCTCTCTCCTGAAAACATATATAAAAATTAGAAAAAAAATAATAAAAACAATTGTTTTTAGTTTCGATGTTTTGTATTAAATGTTACAACATATATTACGTGTGTAACAAAAAAAACGATGTTACATAGGGTTTTCATGGATTTTCACAATTCAAGTGGGTTTTCATTTTATACTTCCCACACACACACACACACACATATATATATATATAGGGTAAGGATCCTAAAAGAACCATTGGCAAATTAAGAACTTTGAGAACCATTTTGGACCACAAAAAAAAAACCTCTAAAAAAATATTTAAAAAAATTATAAAACAAAAAAAACAAAAATTTTAAAAATGTAAAAAAACCAAAATTCTTATATTTCATTGCGGTTTCATTTAAAAAAAACCGAATTTTTTTTTCTTTTTAATTCGTAATATACCTATACACATATGTATACTTTCATTTAATCTCTAGTTACGTAATGTACACATATGTACATTATCATTTACCTTAAATTATACATATGTGTATAGGAAAAAACATGTGTGTACATATTATACATATATGTATAATAAAAAAAACTGATTTTTTTTTCCTTTTTAATTCGTATTATACATATACATTTATGTATACTTTCATTTAATCTCTAATTACGTAATGTACACATATGTACATTATCATTTACCTTAAATTATACATATGTGTATAGGAAAAAATCATGTGTGTACATATATGTACATATTATACATATATGTATAATTTAGCTAAACCGAGAATTTTTTTTTACGTTTTTTTTAGAAACCGGGATGATAAATAAGAAATTTGTTTTTTTTTACTTTTTTTATTTTTTGTGTTTTTTTTTGTTTTATGATTTTTTTTATTTTTGGGTTTTTTTTGTTCAAAATAGTTCTCATAGTTCTCAATTTCCAAAAAGTTCTCACATGATCATGATATATATATATATATACACATATTTTATGTAACTTCTTTTATAACGAAAGGCTTTCTGCCCATACATAGTTGATGAAAAAAATGCCACCACATATCATGAATTGGATGCTGCCTTCCCTCATCATTGTTTTGCAAATGCTCACCAGTCACCACTACATGGTGGGGGTGGGGGTGGGGGTGGTTTCTTTTAAAGAAAGACATCAAATTAGGTCATTAGGTGTACATATGCATAAAACAACAATATGAATTATACAATTTCTATTCATGAGTATTTTCAAGATTTTGTGCATAAATAAATAAGTAGCTAACATGGATTTGAAAGTATTATAATGGATACTTATTTTGCATGTTAATATTACACGCTCACTATGTAATGTCTTAGGCAAGCGTCACATCGTTCTGTTTTGTTTCGGTCACAAGAGAGATACTGTGCTATAAGGAATTCCTAGCCTCAAATTTCACCGACACTTTTAGGACTTAATTATAGTGCACAAGAGGATAACTTGTGACATTTGTCAATTTCGGGTTATTTTATACTTGTATTCTTAATGTAAACCCGACCCGTTTTGTATCCCGAACCTTTCGATATTATCAAAATGATGAATTGTATGTTAAATATTTGTTTTATAGTTGTTGGATAAAAAAACACCCTTTTCGGTTCTTAAAATTCCCCGAAAACGCTCAAAACAAACTCCAGGGACTAAAACTACCAAAATGGAGACTTGAAGGACCCATTTGTAGTTTGTGCTTTCTTGGGTCTATAACCAACCCATTTTTATGAAACACCCTTTATGAAAGACCCATTCAACTTACCCTATATATACACACCCATCTTCTTCATTTGTGCTTGCTCATTTTTTCATTTCTCTCTCAAATTCTTAAATTCTAAGGTTGTTCTTCATAAGCTAATCTTTCATTTTAACTAACTTCTCAATACTTAAAGCTTGATGTTACAACATATATATAATATATACTCCTTGTTTACCTTCGGTCTTTCATTTCTCCGGTCTCGGCCGGTTGAAATGTCGGGCTAGTAAGGCAAGGTTACATGGAGGACTTTGTAGTCCTTGTTTATATATTTAACAAATCTAACCATATAACTTGTTATACTTGCTTAACTTCTACATATTTTAGTTTATTGTTCATATTTGTCAAGTTCCATAGTATTGGGTATGTGGTGACTAGCCTCGGTTTCATCCCGAGTTGAGAACCGAACCAAAAACCGAACTTTTGCTTAAAAGCGTTATTGTTAACTTTTTGAATGTAAAACTTGAGTATTATTATTTATAAGATATTTTACAATTTCCATGGTAATTGGGTATGTGGTAACCATCCTCGGTCTTATTCCGAGTCAAGGACCGAACCAAAAACCGAACTTTTGTTTAAAAGCTTTATTGTTAACTTTTTGAATGTAAAACTTGAGTATTATTATTTATAAGTTATTTTACAAGTTCCATGGTAATTGGGTATGTGGTAACCATCCTCGGTCTTATTCCGAGTCAAGGACCAAACCAAAAACCGAACTAAACTGAGTTCACTCGCTTAAGACACACAAGTGTGTTTTTAGCCACCAAAACTCATATTTTTCTTAAAGATTATATTTTAAATCAATTTTAGTTAATTTCTAAACATACTTGGCATGTCGGTAACCAACTTGATCTTATAACAAGTTCGAACTGATAAGGTCGTATACTCGCTTAACGAACGTTAAGGTTCTTCACAATAGAACTACATACTTGGTTAAGTCTATGTTGATTTTATTGAGTTATCTCATAACATTTATTATTTTGGGAAGTTAACTGTGAGCTTGGTCAATTATCAAGTCTCGAACCGACAAACCCGAACACTCGTTTAAACCTCGTTTTGGTATTCTTATAACCAAGGGTTTTGCAATATCGCATTTTAACCCACATTATTACTTAACATACGTTGAGTAAAAAAAAAAGAAAAAAGACTAATGAATAGAATACCGAGACCCGGTTTCGAGTAAACTTATTTTACAAAACTCGTTTCTTTAATTTCTCAAATATTTACATTTTAAATCCTAAACTTTATTTTTTTACTTTATTTGTCATGTATTTTATTTTAAACCCTTCCAAGACTACCTACTAACACAAGACCTGCTTAATATAGGTCTTGCTCGTTAAACCGATCTTTCCGATTATTCACGACACTATCTTTCAAGTTACTTGTTAATGTGAATACTTTTTCTTCCCCCGTTTTCCATCTTTCGTTTTGGGGGTGGCATTGCATACTTATTCAAATTCAAATGATTTATATTTGGGTCTTAAACCAAAACACGTATTGTATATGTTTACTTAAATAAATGCTCGATTTGGTGTTATATGCTTTACATGATTATGTGCAAATTCTTGAATGCTAAGGCGGGTAGCCTCTTGAATGCTAAGACGGGTAGCCTCATCAAAGTATGATCATACGTTAATTCCGAGTATATATGGTATCCCCATATAGAAAGGTGTCGTCAATGTATTCTTATTGACGATTTCATTATTGTCGTCAATGTATTCTTATTGATGGTTCGTCAATGTATTCTTATTGACGGTTTTATTATCTAAATTGTTGCTATTATTTATTGTTTTCATATACTAGTTGTGGATTTCATACTATATAGTTATTGTCCAAAACTATGAAAATATTGCTCACCAACCTTCGTGTTGACAAACTCTATTTTATGCAATGTTACAGGTTTGATGTTAGCTTGATTGGATTACTTGAAGAAACTTATTATCTTGGCTTTAGGATATTAAAAAATAAAAGAACAAGTTATTTGTTTATCTATCTATTTGGCATTTTGTATGAACAATTGTTGTGTTATTTATGATGATATGGATTTAAATGAGTTGTTTAAATATTGTAACTTTATAGTGTCATTGTGCAATGAGCAATCATGTCGCGCCTCGACGTTTCTGCCTTCATTGGTCGGGGTGTGACATAACTCCAATGTGAAATATGCTTAACCGGAAGAAGTACCATGTGGGTGACCTCCAGTTTGATGGTATTAAATATTGATGGTACGAGATGCCACATGTTACGCGTTAGATCTTTAACTTATAAACACGATCATATCTCTATCAGTGGCGGAGCCACATTCTTCCCACCGGGTTCGGCCGAACCCGGTATTTTTTTGGTTTTATATATAATCTATAGTGTCGAATTAACGAGCGAACCCATTTTTTTCCGGCGAACGAACCCAGTACCGTTCTAAAAGAATATATTCGAACCCATTGTTTGTGAAAAAATTCATTATATTCTTTTAGTAATGAATATTCTTTTTATAAAATACAAAAAACTTTTAAAAAACTATAAATTTTATTAACAAACATCATATATGGGCCAATAATAATCCATATATAGATTATTAAAAACCCAAAATTACTCATAAAATGGGTCAATAAGCTCAACCCGATTAACATTTTTAAACATAATACCTAAATAATAAATAAACAAACAAACAAAAACATCAGTCTTTGCTTCAGCAACCAATCAGCTTCTTTCTTTCAACCAAATGATCATTGTCTCATCGCCTTTGCCGATTCGCCTCAAGGTTTCAACGATCGCCAGCAACCAATATCCATTGGTCTATCGTTTCTGAAATGTTTTTTTTCATTGAAGCGTTTGAAGACGAATTTGCGTAATTATTTGGGTGACAATTATATAAATGATGCTTGTATTTGTTATATTAAAAATGAGTTCTTTTTTAAAGTCATGATTGAAGATATTGTTTTCAAAACATATAAACGCAAAGAGAACAATTATGATATTTAATATTAAAATTTTGTTATGATAGTGATATTGTATTTTATTTATTGGACCCAATAATTGACCCGACCCGACTCATTCGGGCCCGAAAACTTTGACGCTGGAAAAAATCAAGCACCAAAAAATTTCCGAACCCATAAGAAAAAATTTCTGGCTCTGCCACTTATCTCTATGATATAGTATATTTAAGTATATTGGTTATGTATGTGTGTAATATGCATCGAATGAATTGAAATGAACTCTCATATTATGCTCACTCTTTTAGTTAGTTAATTAGTGGTTGTTTTATGTGTTATCAACAAAAGACTAAACAGAAACTCTGATAGTTCGTTGTCATGAAGTTTGAACTATCAGAGTTCTTGCAATTGCTCGTTTCATTCATTCAATGAAATTTACTCAACAAAATCTTCTTACAACCATTTTGACGAGGAAGAATGATGTCTAACAGACAATGTTTTTAAAAAGTACATTTTAACATACAAACTAAGATAAATTAAGGTCATAATGTATAACGGTTTATAGCAAAATGATTATTACGATTGTAGTTTGTACCAACAATATCAAAACACTAATTATTTTATTGTTTGCTAATTTTAAGTTCTGTTAGCCTTTTGTATTGTTTGCATAATACCTGCATTTCTTGTTTAGTATAGACTTAGTTAGAATGAGCTATGCTTATTTTTTTTAAGAATTTAAAAGATGAAAAGAAAATCATAAACTTATAAAAATTGTAAACCTTTTATAAACTTTACACAATTTTAAAGTTTGCAAACTTAATCATGTTTTTATCAACTTATTATGTAATATTCAAATTGTGCAACTTTAAATCTTGATTACAAAAGTTAAATGTATATTGTGGTGTGATTATGTGGAAAATGAAAGGACGTTTGTAAAAGATGAATGGACTGTTGATATGATATGTGACTAGTAACGTTTATGAAAGTTCGTAGGTTTTGCAAGTCGCCTACGTTATGTTAGTGGATGTTTGTAGGATAGGATTATAGATGCTCTTAGTGATATTAGAACTATTGTAGTTAACAACTCAATTATTTATATCCTTTAAAACACTAGACCTATAATGCAAAAGCTATAAAGATGGAATGGACACATTTGCTACCATTGCCATGTGTTCTTAAAAAGCCATTGATATTGTGGGTGGACCATCATATATTCCACCTTTGCTTTGCAATCTCTTTCTTTCTTTCTTTCTTTCTATTGTGCCAACTTGTTTAGTTACTTTTAAGCTATCATTGTATAAATAATTGTGAAGAAGTAACCGAACCAATGAACATAAATAAAAAAATTCCATTTCAAGCAATCCACAAAGATATGAAATTATGAAACACAATGGGATCATAAACATAGACCAACTTATTGAACTTATAGATTCGTTAATAACGATAAACAGAAACTGATATGTAACAAGGACCCGAAGATCATATCTTCGAATAAAACAGTAGATAAAATGGTTTTTGCACGCTTTAAAGACTAAAACACACCAAAATGTAAAAACCTAAGTCGTATTTATATTCAAAATGTGTACCCTTTAAGAAGTACTTCCAGTAATGATAATAATGTGGATTACATGCCTTGATCCACAAGATAATCTCCCAGCCCTTCCACAACCTTGTTGCATTGACCAGGAGCCACCGGCTCTTCATAGATGCCAAACAACATGGCTTGACCGGTTTTCTTGATGCAGATCCCTCCAGCTCCCTGTGAATTTAAATAGGTATTTTGTCTATATTTAAGCATCTTCAAATATAAACATAAGAGTAAATTACATAGATGGTTATGTGATAAGCCAGAATTTCACATTTCATCCCAACTTTTGAGAAATTACTCATATTGTCCCAATTATTTACTCACCCGTCTTTTGGTCTCTGAAATGAACATATAATTAATGCTAAAGATGGCAATGGGTCACTAGAGTCCAGAGTCAAATTGGTTATAATACAAAAGATTGATTTAGCATGTCGTCGCAAAACTAGTATTCTTAACTCTTAAAGCTTCCCAATTTATTTTAACAAATATATATATATATATATATATATATATATATATATATATATATGCATTCTTACTCAAATAATACGTTTTTTTAATCACGTCTAAGACATTATTTATTATGAAAAGTTTTCAAGAATTGAATTTTGGACAAAAAGTATTTCAGATTAACACGATCAAATCCATACCCTAAAAAACTTTTATAGTTCTAATCTATTTAGTCCCGATATCCAACCAGACATGTCCATATTGCCGCCACTAAAATGTCCCATTAATTGAGCAACAAGTTTGGCAATTGTTTTATGTACATAAGAGAAACAAGATACAAAAAGTTAAGTGGCCAAACAAACAAAAATATCTCACTGATTAGCAGAGTATTAATAGGGTTCCGTGAGTTTTGCACTAAGGAGTTCTCACGATTACCAAAGAAATTTCGGAAGATATGGTATTTCAGGTTAAAAATGATGAAATGATGGACTTGTTTTTTGTATGAAGGTTATGGCATTAAGATGGCTCTTTTGGATATTTTGTAAATCCCGTTTTTGTTACCTTTTTTCCACGAATGGCAGCTCCAGGCTCGCCTTGAATCACCATGTACTTTGCACCCGCTAGGAATAGACCAGTTGGGGCAAGAGTACCTGGTTCACCGAATTCTTTGATGATAGCATTAATCTCGTCAGGTTTAAACTGCACAACATAATGCATGAAGCGAGTATATAGCATGTGAAGTTGATGTGCAATATAAAGATAGCCATAGTAAGTATCAAACCCTGTGGTCTAAAAACTCTCTTACACCCCGTGTTCTAAAGATCGGACCGGACCAGTTGATTGGACTAGTCAAAAGGGAACTGCCTACACAACCGGTCCAGTTGAGTACTCTTGAACAAAACAACTTCGTTTAGGCCGCCTGGTTATGGTGTGCTTCATTTACTAATTCTGTCTCCATACTCTTATTTCTATTCTGGATGTTTTATTAGCATTGCAAATTGATTTATGTTTTATTTTAAACTTTTATATTATACATATCATTTGGTTTTTCAAATCGGTTAGACCATCAGCGTCCCGTTATAAAAACATTATTACTTGTAGGGTTGTAAAGGATCGAGCCACACCAGGTTTGGCTTGACCCAACTCGTTTACAAACCGAGTCAAGCTAGCTAGGCTCGCTTATATAGCTGAGATGCTTAGCTCGAGTTTGGCTTGTAAAAATCTCAAGTTAGTTGAAGTTTGACTTGTTTTTTTATTTGAAACTTCTATAAATGTATAGAAACAAAATTTAGTGTTTATAACGCACACATAATATAAGTATATTAAAATTTGGGTTATAATTTATACCTATAAAATTTTGGATTTAATTTAACGAGCCAAACAAATGAGCAAGCTTAGCTTACCTTGACTTAAGCTAGGCTCATTTACAAACCGAACCAGTTTTTTCAAGCAAACTTGGCTGCGCCATAAATCCTAATTGCATACAACTAGGGCTGTAGACGAACCGAACGTTTGGCGATTTGTTCGTGAACTATTTGGCGAGAAGTTTGTTTATGTTCGTTTGTTTAATAAATGAATGAACATAAACAAGAAATTTCGTTCGATTTTGTAATTGGACGAACACAAGAAAAGGCCATCTATGCTCAATTGTGTTCGTGAGCATTAGAGAAGGCGTTCGCTAACGTCCCTTTCTGTTTATTGATATATGTTTATTTATGTTTGTTCATTAAAAGTTTTTTCTTTTACATGAAATTAATTACATTTCTAATCTCATCATTACATAATTTAGCAAAATTGTTAACTATATAACAAAAATCTATACGAGCATTATTTTTGTTATGTGATTAATTTATATGTAAAATTAGATTATGAATATAAATTTTAAAAAAACTTGGCACTAACAATCCTCCATTACCCACAACATTGTTTGTGCCCACGAACCGTTCAATAACAATAAATTTCGTTTCACTAGGCCTTAGGGAACCGTTGGTTTGCCTGCTAAATGCTTAACGAACTAACCTGAGGGAAAGAAGCGCTCTTAGCCCAGACGGTGCCATCGGTACCAAAGATAGCGGCGGATGCGAGATGCTGACCAGTACCTTCAATGTCACACATCAAATGTTCATCCACGTAAGTTTGCCACGACATGTTGACACAGTTTTGTGTTAGGATAAATATTGCAAGTGTTAAAAATTTGTATTTGATGGGTTAATTTGAAGAGACAAGATGATGTTGATCGTTAGCGGGCTTCTCGCTATTGCCAATTGTTTGGATCCATTCAGTCACCTGTAATTATGGACTTCCATTCGTAATTATTTACAACACAAGCATTATTATTATTATTATTATTATTATTATTATTATTATTATTATTATTATTATTATCAAAATAGCCATTAAACAATGTAGATAAATGGTTTTATGTAATTACTCGATACTTTTATGGCTCGTATATAATTGGTGTCACTTGATTGTATATTGAGTATCGTTTTTTAAGAATCGACATGTTAATTATACGATTAAAAGCGTATATAATGGGTGTTTATCATGCGATCTCAAACCAGTTAAACCAAAATCGTTTACAGATAAATCGAATTACATACGGATTTTGGCTGAAACCGAAAAGAACGGTTTGAAAATTTTGAGTTATGTTCAAACCGAATAAATTGAATAATGATTATTTAAGTTTTGTCCCCAAGCATTTAATTTCAGCTTTAGTCCAATCTTGATTAAGCTAACCAAATTTAATAATAAAATAAAATAATGGTATTTTTCTAAAACAAAGAGAATACCAAAAATATCATTCGGTTTATTAGGTCGAAAACCTACATGAAACAAAATTTTATGTTGGTTTTTGCAATAATTCGGTTCGGTTTGATTCTGATATCGACCAAATAAACTCCATGTTTAAGACCCTTCAGCAAATTGGCATGCATTACATATTTCATAAATTCTTAATTACATATTTCATAGCTTTTGGATTACTTCTGTTTTATTGTGTGTGCTTCTTGTTATTTATTGACCATGTTAAGTGAGTTATGTTAAACATGCCATGTCATCCCGTTTTATTGAATTGCTTATATTTAATTGTGTTAAAACTGTTTTGGTGTCTCATTTATGCTTAGAGATGCAAACGAGCCAAGCCTCTCAGGTGATACTCGAGATTGGGTTGATAAAAAAGCTTGAAATGAGCCGAACCTTATCGAGCCCAAGTCAAGCCTCAAACAAAGCTCATTTAGTTATCGAGTCTGAGCTCGGGCCGTGCTTAGGCTTGTCTAAGGTTTTGGTCAAATTAGCTCGAGCCAAGTTGAGCTTCAATTTATGTATATGAGCCAAACTTGTTTAGTTATCGAGTCTGAGCTCGAGCCGTGCTCAGGTTCGTCTAAGGTTTTGGTCCAAATTAGCTCGAGCCAAGTCGAGCTTCAATTTACGTATACGAGCCACGCTCGTTCCCAAAAACACAAGCTCAAATCTAGCCAAGCTCGAGCTTCAGAAAAGCCTGACTAGCCAAGCTCCAATAGAGTAAGGCTCGGGCTCAGCTCAAACAGTTTGCACCCCTATTCACGAGATTGAACTAATTATATTTAACCGTGTTAAACATGTGTCAACTGTCAAGTAACTCGTTTATTAAACATGTTTGTGTTAATGCTTGAGTAAATGAAACACAGAGTTAAACGTGTCGTAATCAGATTGAATTATCATGTCAACATGCCCGTTAATGAGTAATCATACACATGTTTATTGATGATAGTGACAAATAAGACCGTAAATAAATACAGAATCTACATATCTGAATACATAAAGTTACAGTTTTAACTTATTAGCCAAGTGGTCCGTTTTAACTTATTATCCAACCACCTTCATTTATGTCTTGTTCTGTAAAGTTGGTTTCGTTTAATGTAGTCAACAACTTCATCTGATGTCAAATATTTCACCGACAAACTCCGTGAAATACAATCTTTGTATATACTCATACACACACATTAATCAAATCAAATCAAATAAAAACTTGGTACTATAGAAATATTATTTCTAATTTTATTTATAGTGAAAATTCACATCAATATTACTATGATACAACTACATTTTAAATATGATCAAATCTGTCCGTGACGTTTTGAAAACCAGTTTTTTAACCGTACTAGGTTGGGCTTAGATATGGTACAACTGGTTGTGCTGGACGGTTCAACCGGTTTGACTAGTTAAACCTATAATTACATAAAAATACAACTTCAACTAAAAAATAATCCAAAAGCACATGATTCCATAATAATAAATACTCTAAATGTTAATCCTTCATTAAAAGATAATCCTTAAGTTGCTCGATGGCAATATTGAGAGCAATTTGATTCAATGGTAAATTAATCGAAGGCTGCTAGATTGAAACTTAAAAGCGGGTGGTAAATGGTTCATGGATGGGCTGCGAAATGTCTTTGTCTAGAGTCTAAACCGAAAATTTTATCTTGTGCTTAAACCGGTAATTCTGGCTATTCAAACTACATTCGCCCAATTTACCGGGCTAAAATGTACCGGGTTAGTGAGTGGCAACCAGTATAACCAGTATTACCGGCCTGTATAAACCGTTTTTTAGAACATTGGTTTGTCACACACTTAGGCATGCAGATACATGTAAGCAACTAGGCACTACTGATATATCTGGTGAAAAGTCACTAAGGCTGAAGGTTACATTTAATATTATCAAGACACTGCAAGTCTGCAACTAATTCCATCAACAAGCAAAACGCATTCATTTTGTTTTTATATGTCTTGACTTAATAAAGTAATGCTACAGGAAATTATCACATACTTCTAGAATGCATCGTTTATAGGCGACATATAGCCTCCAAAAACATGAATCCATTTTGAGTTAAGTGTGTCCTCGGCAATTCTATGCATGAAAAAGAAACAAAAGACTAGTTATATCCAGATTATATTGAATCACACTAATATTGCTATAACAAATTATTCCAATTTCAGAAAACTTTATATCACAGTATGTCAGTATCTTATTCACTCAGATAATCTGTTTTTTAGTTTCGTTTTGATCGATTTTTTCGGTTTCAAGCGGCTTGGTTCGGTTTTGGTTTAATGCTTCGTTTTCCTCGACTTTCTCGGGTTTGGTTCGATTTCTTGGGGTTTTTTTATATTTTCTCGAACGAGGACAACGGAGGAAACATTTTAGTTTTTTTACTTTTTTTTTATTTATATTTTGAGTTATGATTTTTTAATTATTTATTTTGATTTTTTTGGGGTTTTTTATCTCAATCCGTTCTAGCCCAGACCCGTTCCAACCCAACCCATTTGACCCAGACCCATTCCGACACAAACCAAAATAACCCGTTTTTAATTGACCCATTCTGGCCCTAACCCGTTTCAACCCTAAACCTTTCGACCCAGCCCATTTGCCACCCCTACTCAGATTGTAAAACAAAAACTAATAGATAGATATATATGTGACACGAAATCAAAAGATTTTTCTAATTTATATAAGAAAAAATTTGCAGCTGTTTGAAAACTTAATTAAAAGGAATGAACGCATGAATGTAGGAGGATTGAAATTTGAAACTTCCGGTTAAAACGTAAAACCAATATTATATGCCTTATTTTCATGCAAAAGTGTGATAAGTAGAAACTATTAATGCACTGCCAATATTCAAATTTGACTAGAGCTCAATATATTGCAATTTGCAATTTTTTTGCAGATGAGATGGTAAAGCTTACTGTGTGTTATAATCTGATGAGCCATCTTCATTCATAAACCAGTGGCGAGGCTTGGACGAACACACGGGGGGCAGACTCAATACGCATAAAGTTTTCAATGTGCGTTGCCTGGTTCAACAAGTTTTCACCGAATACCATAGAATTTCTATGTTGTGAAGATTTCATGTGCTTCAAGAATGCATAGTTTTTCCCGTTAACTTTATTCCAGGTGTCAAATCCTTTAACTGTAAATGAATCGTAACCCGTGCCCCACGCTTGGTTTATCATTAAATAAATAACACAGAAAACAATAAGCAGCATGTGTTCTTGGAGAATACTCTAACCAATTTTGGAACCAATTGAACCAAGCATATTGGAACCTACGAGTATGCTTCTTTGAACCTTTATCTTGATACTCATTAAGATGTATTTGGTAAGCTCCTAAAGAAAGATAAGCCTGTCTTATTTGTTCCCTTAAATTAACTGGATACTCCCACATTGGTTTTCGTTTAGCCGGGTCTCTTTCTAAATTGTTAAGATCCACTTCACTGGTATTTGACTGCAGTTGTGGAGCTTCATAATTACCATGCTTTTCTTGGATAAGATGCACTTCATTAGTATTTGACTGTGGTTGTAAAGCTTCAGAATTACCATGCTTTTCTTGTTGATTTTCTTGGTTAAGATCGACTTCATGAGTATTTGACTGTGGTTGTGGAGCTTCATAACTAACCGGCTCATTTGTAGAAGCTTTGTGACGTTTACTCTCTTGTTCATCATCCTTTCTTTTGAAAAAAGAATGAAGAGTTTTCGTCTTTCCCATGATATAACTAACAAAAAAAAGAATCAATAGGATTCGGTTAAACAAGGGCTGGCCAAAATCAAGCAAGGACTTTAGGCTCACACTTAGCTACGGCTAATGGTGCACAAACCGGTTAGTTGAAAATCGGTTATTTTCAAAACTGGTTATTGGTCAACGGTCAAATAACCGGTTAGACCGGTTAATCGGGTCGGGTAACAACCGGTTTTGAGACAAGAAACCATACCCAGTATAGGTTTTGGGTATAACCGAACCGATTAACCGGTAAAAACTAGTTTTTAAAAAAAAATAACCAGTTCGGTCAACCGGTTTCGGAGATCAATAATATAAACCGGTTTCTAACCGGCGGTTAGAACTGGGTATAAACCGGTTAGTGGTGGGCCGGTTACTAACCGGTTAGGTTTCCGGTTAGGAATCGGTTAACCGGTTAGCTTGTGCACCTCTAGTTACGGCCTCCAAATTCCAAAAACAAAAAAAAAACATTAAATATAGATATATTATAATGGGTAGAGTAAACTCGAAATTATGTTTTGGTCTTGTGGTAACTTTATGCGTTGCTTATCTGTAGGTCAGGCCGTCATGAGTTCGAGACCAGTTCTAAGCGTTTTTTTTGTTTTGTTTTTATTCACAATTGTAATGAAAGGGCCACAAATCTCATTTCGATTTAGGCCTCTAAAATCGTTGAGCCAGCCCCGTGTTAAACTACAATTTCATCATACAATATCAATTTCTTCCTTAATTTATCATCTTCCCTAATTCCACCATTATAAACCCTAACTTTAGAATCCTTGAACAATAATCACCATAGACGCAATGCAATGTTTAAGAACTCAACAATGGTGAATGAGAAACTAAAATAAACAATTACGTTGCGACTAGAAGCCCCTCATCTATGTGTAATTAACAACAACTTCCAAGTAATCAAATTTCTGTAACGCATTTCGTCGAACAGTTTCTGAGCATTATATGTTACACCATAGTTAATGTTAAATTTCTGTGAGGCATTTATCAAACGGTTTCTGTGCATCATGTATTACACCAATTTCACTTGAAATTAATTGAACAAATTGGTTTTAGAATATGTATAAAAAGCGCTATAAACTAGCATGAAGTTGCACCTTAGTTGACTAATCCCGTTCACAAACCAACCCAACCCAATCTTTATTATAAAATTAATTTATTTCTCTTCAACCTACCAAACCAAACCAAACCAAACCCAACTTTTCACACTCATCAGCAACCCAACCTTCATTATTTTTTTATTAAATAAATATAATTTATAATTGTTGTTTTTTTATTGAAAGTGACTAGAAATATAAACATATTTTTTTAATAAATAAAAAATATATTGAATTTAAAATATTTATAAAAAATAAATATATATATATATACATATTTATCAAACACACTCAATACACAGTAAATAAACAAAATAACAATCGTCGTATGAAATATGAATTAAACTAACGAATGATACAAACTACGTAATCATCCATTGCCAACTTTTTGTCATATATGCTCAACCAAATCGTTTTTGAAAGCAATGTGAGCTTCTCTATTGGTCATATAACCAAATAAGCTTCCAACTCGTTGCGTAGAGTATTGAAAAGTTTTTTCATCATCTTCGCTTTAGCTTCTTGCCGCCGGTCAATATTTAATTTATATTAAAAAGTATATTTTTTTTACAAACTCTGTTTTTAATAAAATTTATACCGATGTGTTCACAAAAATAAACTGAACAAGACCATGTTTTTAGATTTTTTTTAAAAACTTAATTAATAAAAGTTATTATAAAAAATCAATATTATAGTTAAAACTAATTAGTACATAAAGAAAAGAAAAAACAAATTAAATAAAAGTCCAATAAAATAAGGACATATGGTAGTGAGTGGGTTTGCAAACTAGGTTGGTATGGTGAACCGTTTGGCCCATCTCTTTGATTTTTTATTTTTTATTTTAATTTCAAATAGTAAAACAAACCATGTATAGTTTGCTAATGGGAGTGGTCTTAGTGATATGCCATGTTGAATTCACCAGTGGTTACGGAATTAGCTGCGCATAGGAAGTGTGTATAAGCATAAAACATTAAAAAAGTACGATATCTAATTAGGGCCGGAAGCGAATTAAACGTTCAACAAACATATCGTGAACCGTTAAGCGATAAGTTCGTTTATGTTCGTTCGTTTATTTAATAAATGAACATGAACAAGGATTTTTGGTCAATTAGTTAAACAAATAGACATGAACAAAGCCCCCGTTCGTTCAATTATGTTCGTGAACGTTTGGTAATGTGTTTTCGAACGGTCATCCATGTTCATTTGTATATGTTGTTCATGAAAGTTTTTTACTTTTTATACATTTATTTATTTTATCTATACATTTTTATATTTTTTAATTTGTTACCTCTAACATAAAATAAGAAATCATATTCTCACATCGTTTTTGCATTGTTCGCATTTCCTTTCTCATCATTTAGATTGATGAATACATCAATCTCAATCTCTAGGCTCCGCCGATTTTATTTGTGTTCGTGAACTGTTGGTGAGCACATTCATTTCCTTAATGAACGAACACGAACATAAAATATCGTTCGGTAAACGTTCATGAACCGTTGGTGAACACATCATTTTAGTTACAAACGAATATGAACAAGGCCTTGTCCGTGTTCATTCTGTTCGTTTACAGCTTTATATCTAATCAAATAGAAGTACAATCATAAAGTTGCGAGTAGTGAGAAAAATACCACTCGATACATGTTTTACGCCAACGAAAACAATAAAAAAATTAACGTTTGTAATTGTCCCGATAACATCAACACAAGTACCTATGTTGTTTGGTCGACATTGGTTCTGTTCATCATGATACCTGCATTTTGTATAGTTTCGGTTTGATTTTTCGCGGTACATGTACGGTAATGACACACATAGTTATCGAATGCGCAAGCTGTACTCTAGGCACATAGGCCTGGGCCTAGGTGCGAGGCGCAAAAAAAAAAAAACCAGGCCATGAGAAAAAAACATACTTAAATAAAAAAAAATTAAAAATATATTATGTATCGAAAAAATAATACTATTATTCAAATAAAATAAACAAAAGCTACTATATAACATTTAATATCATCTAACTAGCACCAAAAATAAAAAAAATAAATAAAAAAAAGGTCGAGATTCAAATGTAATATCATAACTTGAATAACAAAGTGTTTAATGAAATTCTTTTGACCTGTCCTAGTTCTAAGTTTCAGTCGCACTCTCACGTTTCTTTGCTCGAATTTTATCTTCTCAGGTTCCTGCCGCCTTCTTGGTTGCACAAAGCCCCAGTCTTCGGCTTTAATTATTCACTCATATAGCGATGAGTTAGATGGCTCCCTTTTGTGAGTCTTTTCTACAATCGTACAGCCTTGATGCCGCACCCCTAATTCCATGCTTCGATGTTTGTTGGAATCAGGTTAATTCTTCAAGCCCAATTCTTAATTTTTCGAAATTAGGATAAGTATAATCGATATCAAAGATCAATCATTTTCTCTTCTCTGCCTAGACGAGCTAGACAATGCCGAAGCGCCCAACTAAGAACTAGAAGCGCATTTATCGAGCCTCGCCTGAAAAATGGATCTAGACACACAGAGCGGGAGTTTCTAATAACTATGGACACGTGGAATTGTTTAACCTACCGGTTTTGATACTGTATTTATTTACTTGTCATGAATTAATATTTTCACACTTGTTTTTAGATAATTTGATTCGACACGATGATTAGAGAAATGTACCCTGTGGGGGCGGGGTGTAATAAAGTTAATTGGTCAAGCCTATCAACTTATTAAATAGAACTATAGAAGTGACAAACTGTGAAATTGACACAATGACCCTTGACATGTGACTTTGGTGATCGACGCTCTTCTAATTTCTAAATACTCTGAATTATCAAATAATTATTGACAGCTTCTCTTGAAAGGTCAGTATTTGTCTCATAACAAACTAGCATGTGACTCTGAATCAGCAACAAAGATACTCTAAAAGTTATAATCCATTCTTTATTTTCCTCACATGAATGTAACATTGGTTTGTCTCTTGCTGTCAAACATTGTTTTACATGATTTGCATATGTGGTGACTAGTGTAAGGATGATTGATTCATGTCTCGGAATTCGTTCGGAATTAGCTTGCTAGGAACTTGTGTGTAATTTCGAGCTAGCTGGTTCGTATAAACTTTAGAGTTGAGTTCAAGTTGAAGGTAACTTGCTATAATGGATTGTCATCCTTCATTTTTCGTATATGTTGGTAGTATAGGAGGCAATCATAACCCATTCGATAAAAAATGAACTGATTTCAACAAAAAAAATGTGTATGAGTTTATTTAGGTCATTTCAAACTAACAACAGGCCAATCTGGGTTAAGAATATGTGTCAAAAGATCGGCAAAGGATCCAAATCAGTTTAGCACCATTTGTGACAAATGTTTTATCATTTTCTGTAGACCATATACTCGCTTTCATGTGGCACCACAAATGCCGCCTTAGCGACTGCCGCCTCTCCATTGTGGTTGTTCATGCTATCACCGACATGCCACCATTATCACCGCCTCCACCACCATCGCTACCCCGAGACTACCACATAATCATCTCCACAATTGTTGCACAACCACCCCAACTGTCGCCGCTAACCGCAATACAAAATTAAGTTAAAACTAATTTTGATACATTTTTTCAAGACTCATTTGGACACGACTCCATTTTAGTTGGAACTTAGTTTGACCAGACCCAAAATGATATTTAAAAATAAAACGGACCATTTTAACCCTAACCCACATTTCTCTTAAACCTCGTATTGACTCGAACCCAATTGTTTGACATGTTACCAGTTGAAGAAGCGTGGATCGATTTACTTGTATTCGATCTACGTTCCTCGGGTGTGAGTGTGCTATATCACCGATGGTTTTCCGGAATAAAGTTCTTCCACCTACAAAACGAACAGCACCGTGAACTTACCCCTCAGAAAGGGACAGAGGGGTCCTCTTTGGGGTAACCCTCCGGTGTGAGAATAAGATATTGCAGGAGAAGATAATGAGAATGTGAAAATGAGTAAGGACTTAGAATGTATTTTCTTGCTTACCTCCCACTGTGGAGGTGGTGTGGTATTTATAGTATTAGGGTTTCCAATGATTGGGCTCAGACTCAATTAGGGCCTTTTTGGCCTCCTCCTATTGCTTCGCGCCACGTGTACTTAGGACACCTGGTGCTTTTTTATTGATTATTCTCTGACCAAGGTATTTCACCTGACCCATGTGCCATCACGTGGTAGCACATGGGCTTTGCTGAGTTGTCCATCCTTCATTGGCAGCTGTCAACATCAGCATATTCTTTATTCCTTAAAAGATACCTTCTGGAAGGTTGTCTGATGAGCACAATCATGGTTGTCCTTATCCTGATTTGGATAAGGACGTGGTTGATTGTGTGCATGTTTATATACGCCTATCCTAGGGATGTGCGAGGTCTTCTCTTTATTCTCACGCGCAGATGTTTCATGCGCAGATGTGATATGCGTGAGCATGTGATATGCGCAAGCATATGTAATATGCGTGAGCATATGTGATATGCGCCACGCGCAGATGTGATATGCGTGAGCATATGTGATGCGTGAGCATATGCGATGCGTGAGCATATGCGATGCGTGAGCATATGTGATATGCGTGAGCATTTCATTATTCCTCTTTTGCGCGACGTTATCGCGCATTTATTATAGGGAATTATGAATGAGTTTTTTTTAGCCTTTACGTGTCAGTATGTGTTACTCTGATATCCATTATAATCTCATGCGCGACCTCGACCTGAGACCTTAACAACTATGCTTTGGCATGTGCTTTGCCTTAGCTGTGCTTAGGTATTTTTATGGTCCAGCTGCGCAATACGTAGGATGGATGCTATGAGTAATTTGAGCTAAGGCTCATATTATTGGGCTAAGGCCCTGAGCTAAGGCTCATATTGTTGGGCTAAGGCCCTGACGTTTTAGAGTTAAAACTCGTTAACGCGTTTGAGCTTGAAGCTCGCGCATGTATGTTTTACTTCGTTTTATTTTTAGTTTGATGTCAATACAATGTTGTCGTATTGCTCAAAATTAATAAAGGGAAGTGTGAAACGTGTATGCAAAAGGTAATAGAACGCATATTAAGAAAAAATAGCGCGTATCATTATTCATAATGGCTTAAAAAGCCTTGATTACAAACTTAACGACTTTTACATGAAACATTTTCTGAGTTGTGCTGCGTTCCATGTGCGCGGGATCTTCTTTCTATTTAAATCTTTTAAAGCGTATGCGCCTTTTCCCAATTCTTCCGAGACTTGATAAGGTCCCTCCCAGTTAGGAGACATCTTTCCCGGGGGTATTGCGCGACTAGCTTCATTGTTCCGCAGGACAAAATCATTCTTCTTGAAGTGGCATTCTTTCACGCGCTGATTGTAATATTTTTCTAGTTTTTTCTTGTATTTGGCTTCACTGATAATAGCCGCCTCTCTGCGCCCTTCAAGTAAATTGAGATCCAACCTCCTTTCGCGCTCGTTATCCGTCTTACTCATCATGAGCCCTCTATAGGATGGGCATCCAATCTCTGCTGGAATCATAGCCTCCGTTCCATAGGTTAGGCTGAACGGGGACTCGCCATTGTTGGTTTTGGTTAATGTCCTGTGCGCCCACAGGACATTAGGTAACTCTTCAACCCATGCATGGGACTCTCCCTCTAACCTTTTCTTCAGCCCATTTAGCAAGCTTTGGTTCGCGCGCTCCACTTGGCCATTCCCTTGAGGGTGGTATACTGAAGTGAAGACCTGGTTGATGCGCAATTCCTTGAGCCAACTGGATATCTTCCTGTCAGTGAATTGTTTGCCATTGTCGCTCACGATTTCCATGGGCAGGCCAAAACGGCATACGATGTGGCTCCAAATAAACTGCTTCATTGCCTCAGCTGTGATTTTTGCCAGTGGCTTGGCTTCAACCCATTTTGTGAAATAGTCTACTACCACTACCAAAAACTTTACTCGCCCTGGTGCTTGCGGTAAGGGACCCACAATATCGATTGCCCACTTGTGGAAAGGCCATGCAGAGGTCACCGGAATCAAGTTGTTCTTTGGCCGCATGGTGTTTGGCGCATAGCTCTGACACGCTTTGCATTTTTGGATTTCTTTTAACGCGTCCAAGTACATGCCTGGCCAATAGTAACCTGCGTTCATTGCCTTGGCAACCACCATGCGCGGGCCAGCATGTATTCCACAGATTCCTTCGTGTATCTCTCTGATCACATAGCTTGCTTCTTCAGCGTCTAGGCATTTCATGAGCGGTCCAAGATAAGAGCGTCGATATAACGTACCATCAAGCAGTTCGTAGTTCTGCGACTTATGTCTTATCTTCCTCGCATGTGCGCGATCATCTGGTACCTTTCCCTCCTTCAAGAATTCCATTATTGGAGTTATCCATGATGAAGGTGTTGTATGATTTACAAGGACAGACTTCGCTCCCACTGACGGGTTGCTCATTACTTCCACCCTGACATCTTTGCCGAAATGATCGAAGCTGGTTGATGCCATTTTGCTTAGCGCGTCGGCGGACTTATTTTCACTGCGCGGAATGTGTATGATTCTGAAAAAGTCAAATTGTTTAGTGAGTTTCTTCACCTGCTCTAGATACAGAGGCATGGTGTTCTCCTTGGCATCATAAAGGCCATTGACTTGTGCTGCTACCAGGTATGAATCTACATGAGCCTCTAGCTTTTTAACTCCGAACTTGTGCGCGATGCGCAATCCAGCCAGCAGGGCTTCATACTCAGCTTCATTGTTGGTGCTCTTGAAATCCAACCTGATTGCGTAGGTATATTCATGATTTTCTGGATCCACCAGTTTGAGGCCTGCGCCGGACCCTTCGTTGTTTGAAGCTCCATCAGTGAATAATCTCCAAACGTTTTCTTCATTATTGGCTTGCGGAGGGTCTACTTCGCGCTGAGCCTCTTCAACTTTTCCTTCAGGGATTTCTGCGATGAAATCAGCTAAGACTTGTCCCTTGATTGCTGGACGAGGCTTATAGGTGATCGTGTGCTCCCCTAATTCCAGCGCCCATTTCGTCAGCCTTCCTAAGAGCGCGGGACGCCGCAAGACTTGCTGGATGTTGTAACCAGTCAGGACTTCAATAGGATGACCATTGAAATATCTGTGAAGCTTGCGCGACGCATGCGTTAGTGATAAAACTAACTTTTCTATGATGGTGTAGCGCGTCTCAGGATCTGTCAGCACCCGACTTACATAATAGATTGGTGTTTGGATTCCCTTGCGATCCACCAACAATACTGCGCCAATGGCGCGCTCTCCTGCTGACAGGTACAACGTTAGAGTTTCGCCAGGTAGTGGCGCTGTGAGCGCAGGCAGGTTTATCAGACATTCTTTTATTTCACTGAAAGCTTGCTCGGCCTCAGGCGTCCACTTGAATTGGCTTTTCTTTAGGCAATTTCTCAATATGTTAATGAATGGGGTAGATTTGCTTGCATGATTCGCTAGGAACCTGTTAATTGATACCAATCTACCATTCAACTTTTGAACTTCCTTCATGGTGGATGGTGAGGGCATGCTGAGAATAGCCTCCACCTTCTCTGGGTTCACCTTGAAACCATCGTTGGTGACCATTACGCCTAGAAATTTCCCTTCTTCCACGCCGAATGTGCATTTGCTCGGGTTGAGCTTCATGTTTACTTCCTTTAGGCGCCGAAGGGTTTCTTCGATGTCTTTGAGCATTTGCTTTTCCTCCCTGCTTTTAATCACCAAATCATTCACGTAGACTTCTAAGTTTTTCCAATCTGCTCGTTGAAAACTGCATCCATGAGTCTTTGGTAAGTGGCTCCTGCATTCTTCAGACCAAAGGGCATTTTTGTGTAACAGAAAACACCCTTGTCAGTTCTGAAAGCAGTCTTGTCTTCATCCTGTGGTGCCATTTGAATTTGATGATAGCCCTTATAGGCATCCAGGAAACATTTGAGCTTGAATGGCGCCACAGAGTCCACCTTCGCATCAATATTTGGGAGGGGGTAACAATATTTTGGACACGCTTTGTTGAGGTCCTTGAAATCAATGCACATTCTCCATGACCCATTGCTCTTCTTTACCATCACAGGATTGGCTACCCATGTTTGGTATCGTATTGGGCGAATGATATTTGCGCGCAGTAGATCTTCTACTTGCTCATTCATGGCCTTTGCCTTCTCATCTCCCATGACTCTTTTCTTTTGAGCAATTGGCTCTACAGACTTGAATGTGTTGAGAGAATGCTGCGCCAGGTCTCGCGGGACCCCAGTCATATCAGAATGTTGCCACGCGAAGACCGATATATACGTTGTGAGCAATCTTTTCATTCTCACCCTTGTGTCATCTGATATCGTAGCTCCGATTGTGATTGTTTGTTCTGGGAATTTTGGGTTGAGAATCCATTCCTCTGGCGCGTTGTTTGCCACTGGAAGCTTCATTCTCCCCTCTCGAGGTGTACTTGTTACTGCGCATAAATGATCTCGATACACAAATGTTACTCCTGTTGGTGTTGGGAACCCCAACGCGCCGTGCGCTGGTGACGGTATGGCATTGAATTGGGCAATCGTTCCTCTACCCAAGATCATATTATGGCATGAAGTGGTGGGCAAGACCAAGAAGTTGACAATTTCAGCTCGCTTGTGCATTTCATCCCCCATAGTTAGTTCGAACTGTATCTGACCTAGGGGGTGAATAATTTCGTTTGAGACACCCGAGATTGGTGCATTCACAACTTCGAGCCTTGCTTGGTCTGCTGGATCCAACTTCCTGAAACATTGCTCATACATGATGTCTGATTCACTACCGGTGTCCACCAGGACTTTTGACACCTCATAATGAGCGATGTGTGCAGTGATGACTAGAGGACTGCTGATGGACGGGCCTCCTCTGATTCTTGGGAAGATTACTTGTTGCTCGCGCCAATCCCCTTGGGTTTGCGCGTTTCTCTTCCTCGATCTTTGCCCTTGCCTTCCTCCTTCAGCTACACAGATTCTTTTGAATTTTTTATTGGCTGAGGCTCCGTCTGGTTGTTCATTCTCTGGTCTTGGGTTTTTTACTAGGTGAGCCAACTTGCCTGATTTCACATCTTTTTCAATTGCATCCTTCAAATGATGGCATGCATCGGTGTTGTGCCCTGTGGATTTGTGAAACTCACAATATTTGTCACTGTTTGGTGGTCCCTTATGGAGTAATGGCCTGGGGCTTTTAAACTGGACATTCTCTGTGCTTAACACTTGCGAAGGCGTTTTGGTGAGGGGAGTCCATATTCTTGGTAGAGGTCAATTAGGCTCTTTGCCGCCTTCCTTCTTGTCACCCTCTCCGCGATTAAGAATGTCTTTTTGGGGCTGGGGTGAACTTTGTTGCGCTTGCTTTTCTGCGGGAGAATAATTGGTTTGTTGCAACCTGGACCATACAGAGTTTTGTTTGCCCCTCCTTTCATTGTTGCGTGGTGCCTCTGTTTGATGCCGTCTATCTCTTGCTCTGTCTTGGGCAATTTGTTTTTCATTTCGCGCGAAGACTCGCGATGCTTCCATAAGCTTAGCCCAAGTGGTTGGCATGCCTTCTCTGCTCACGAGAGCTCTGCGGAGTTGATCACTGCGCGCACCTTGTATGAAGGCAACGCGCAAGAGTTGTTCAGTAATGCCTCCAATTGCAAGAGATTCCTGATTGAAACGAGTTATGTAGTCCTCAATGGTTTCATCAATCCTGCGCACGCAGTGCATGATGTCATCGGGGTCGCGCGTGTGTCTGCGCTGCTGTACAAAGTGAGCCTGGAACTTTTCCAATAGCTCTTCGAACCCATCGATTTGTCCTGTCGGCAAGCTTTCGAACCAGACACGCGCTGCGCCCGTGAGGCAGCGAGCAAACATGTGACACCATGTTGGCATCGTCCAGCTTTCTAGGTTTCCAGTGTTGTAAAAACCTTGTAAGAAATCATATGGATCTGTTGTACCATCGTACTTGCCTAAACCGCTTGGCATCTTGGTTTTGTGTTGAATGGGAGCCTTTGCAATGCACTCAGTGAATTTTGAATGTTTTACCAAGATGGCTGGCCTATATGGTGTGGTTACGTCCACTTGCTCTTTCGCTTGTGGGTTGTATGGTGTGTATAGATCCATATCGGCTTTGGCTCCAGGTGCTATGTTCATGTGTGCGCGAAGCTGTGAACCTCCCGCATGAGTATCTCGCGTCTTCCTCATGCTGTGCACCTCTTCATCATCACTAATATCAGCGTGTTCGGTGTGAACAGAATGACCGTCTTCCTGCGCACGCGCCTTTTTTGTTGTTCTCTGAATGGTTTGTTTATCAAATGCGAGCCTTTGTGTTAAGTCGGCTAACTTTTTGTGTTTTATCAGCTCATTGTATTTGTCCATTAAACGCTGTTGTTCGTTTATGAGCCATTCTTTAGGGTCATTGGTTTCAACTTCTGAACCCATTGGTCCCTTTTGTTTTGTACCAGTTAGATTTTGGAACGTGAGATCGTCTGGAGGAGTTTCAGTCTAGCTATGAGGTGTTGTGTTGAAGGGGTGGTTACTGGTGGTGCGCGCAGTGTCACGCGGCGCCCTCAGAACCTGATGTCCCTCATTAACATCCTCAAGCTCATTATCCTCCAGAACTTGATCATTGTTTCGAACACCGGAAACCATGGTGAAGATTTTCAGAGAGAACTGATGAGATAGTGGTTTTGTTGCCGTTGTAACAGGTGATGGCGCCAATAAAGAAGCGTGAATCGATTTACTTGTATTCGATCTACGTTCCTCGGGTGTGAGTGTGCTATATCACCGATGGTTTTCCGGAATATGAGTTCTTCCACCTACAAAACGAACAGCACCGTGAACTTACCCCTCAGAAAGGGACAGAGGGGTCCTCTTTGGGGTAACCCTCCGGTGTGAGAATAAGATATTGCAGGAGAAGATAATGAGAATGTGAAAATGAGTAAGGACTTAGAATGTATTTTCTTGCTTACCTCCCACTGTGGAGGTGGTGTGGTATTTATAGTATTAGGGTTTCCAATGATTGGGCTCAGACCCAATTAAGGCCTTTTTGGCCTCCTCCTATTGCTTCGCGCCACGTGTACTTAGGACACCTGGTGCTTTTTTATTGATTATTCTCTGACCAAGGTATTTTACCTGACCCATGTGCCATCACGTGGTAGCACATGGGCTTTGCTGAGTTGTCCATCCTTCATTGGCAGCTGTCAACATCAGCATATTCTTTATTCCTTAAAAGATACATTCTGAAAGGTTGTCTGATGAGCACAATCATGGTTGTCCTTATCCTGATTTGGATAAGGACGTGGTTGATTGTGTGCATGTGTGATATGCGCCTATCCTGGGGATGCGCGAGGTCTTCTCTTTATTCTCACGCGCAGATGTTTCATGCGCAGATGTGATATGCGTGAGCATGTGATATGCGCAAGCATATGTAATATGCGTGAGCATATGTGATATGCGCCACGCGCAGATGTGATATGCGTGAGCATATGTGATGCGTGAGCATATGCGATGCGTGAGCATATGCGATGCGTGAGCATATGTGATATGCGTGAGCATATGTGATATGCGTCACGCGCATAGGTTTTGGCTTTGTGTCTTCATGACATCCTGATTTCAAGCCTCTTGTCTATATCTTGTGGGTTGACCCGCCCCGCTCGATGTTAAGGCGGGTGCATACCTCTTCACCAGTCCCACCCGACCGGCCTAGTTTATCAAGCTTAGTTGGCATTGGCAATTTGTTATTGTCTAGTCTAGACTTGCATAGATCAACGATGGCTCGACTCACTCAATTAAACAATGCTAGTATTGAGTCAACGAGTGTGTGCTCAACTCACATGTTAGTTCTACTAATGAAATCAAAAGCAGATAAACAAATTATGAATACCGCCAAATAGGTCTCACATGCCTTTTCTACTGTTACATCATGCTAAATTGTGACATTTAAAGATAAAACATATATTAATGGATATGCTGATTTGCTGATGTAAATATGTCATTTATTCAACTTTGTAACCAAAATAAAAAAAAATGTAATATAAAACTAGAACACTTGCTAAGTTGCTATAATAAAATAAATAAATAACTAAATAAATAGTTAACCTCCATTAATAATGCTGGTCAAATACTGTACCAAATCACTAAATCTTTCTTAAAAACATGTGTTATCCAATATCCATACAACCACAAACAATAATTACATATAAGTAACAATCTTTCCCATATTACCCCCAACAAAACCTCTACTCCTCAACATTTCCAAGGGTATTTTCGTCCAAATCATCTAAACATTCAAGATTTCTTGAACAACTTATAACTCAAGGGGCTGATGAATTTACACTTAAAGATTGTAACAATGCCCCACAAGCAAGAGGCCTAATAGATGGAATTCTAAGACAACTTAACCCACCACCCGGGACCGTATCACAATCGGGTTCGGGTCGTTGCATCGCCAACCCGGGTATACAATTCAACGCGATATCAACCCCGACATTTATATCATACAACTTAGCACATTGTGCACTAAACCCGGATATAAAATTATACGCGACACTCAACTTCAACAAACTTCGCAACTCGCAAACCAAATCCGGTAACTCACCCGATAACTTATTATGCGCGACATTCAACACCTCAATATCCTCCAAACACGAAATCGTATCGGGCAAATGACCCATCAACGAGTTAAAACTCGCGTCAAACACTTGTACATCCGACCACATCCCAATCCCTTGCGGTATACACCCGGTTAACTGATTTTTCATAAACAAAATCTCCTTCAATTTCGGACTAGAGTACCCGAAACTAACCGGGATATTACCCGTAAGCTTATTATTCGCCAAATTAATAACCGAAGCAGGCGAATTCGCTAAATTTTGCGGAATCTCACCGGAAAAAAAGTTATTGTTCAAGAAAATTGCATCTAAATTTTTATTAAACAAATCTTGAGGGATTGGTCCTGTAAATGAATTAAACCTAAGGTCTAAATACAAAAGATTTGGGATTTGAAGGGTTATTAATGGAAATGATCCGGTAAACTGGTTATTACTAAGGTCAAGTTCAGTGAGGGCAAAAAGGTCTTTTAACGTGTTTGGAACAGTGCCTGTGAATCTATTGCTGTTGAGATGTAGAAGTGATAAGTCTGTGAGTAAAGATAGCTCTTTTACCAAAATACCCTCGAGGTTCCCATGGTTAAGATCTATACCTGCAACCACCGGTTCATACGGATCCGGGTCCGGATCACCCGTTTCACCACTCGGATCTGCACAAAAGACACCTTTGTAAGCACACACATTTGACCCGACCCATGAGTTCAGTAACCCTTTCGGGTCGGATTTAATGGCTGACTTCCAGGCTTGAAGGGCAATATAGGCATTTTTGAGATTTGAAGAATATACTGGATTTGGGTTTGGATTTGGATTATAGTTAATATTAACACCGCCGCCGCCTACGCCGACTCCGACACCGCCGCCGACAGAGAATGAAGCAGCATTGACAACGTTGGATGAGATGAAAAGTATAAAGATTAAGGAAAGTAAAAACATCAAGTGGTTTTGGTCCATTTGTTTGTTGGTTATGTTGTAGTTGGAGTAAAATTTGTATTTACAGATATATGTGTGTGTATGGAGAAGATGGAGGTGGGTCTTGAATTTAATGAATTTGTAATGTATGTGTGTGTTTTTTTTTTTATTATTATTTTTTTGGTTAACCGTTAACAAACAGAAAATTGTTTGAGTTAATGGGTGCTACGTATGGGGTAATCTGATGGCAAAAGGTCACCGCCAGCATGCCCGTCTTTAAATATCTTCAAGTTATCTTCAGTTTCGGAGAAAACCCACCCGTTTGAAGGTTTGCTTATGGTAAAACTCAGATACTCTCATGATCGAACTGAAGATCAGAAAGATCCCGATATTCCATTATGGAGACACTCTTGATTGTGTGTGTGATTCCTGCATTATTTTTGTTGGATTTTGTACGTATTGTTGTATTATAATAAGTACAATTGATTTTTTCGAGTATTATTATTGACTTTCTATGATTGTTTGGTTAATTAAATGGCTAATCCTAGAAGTCTAGAATGATTAGCAAATCAAGAAAAGTTTATGTTTTTAATAACAAAACGTGTACCATACACTTTCTATTAAAATTAAGGAAATGGTTTTTCTAGATTAAGTAGATTTCTACGTAAATACAGTAAACATGTAAATCGTCTTACTTATCTTTTGTAAATGACTGTTTACGGTTGATAAATGATGTGAACAACAGCCCCTTCTGATTAAAGAAAATTAACGCTAATAAAGTTTTCTAAATTCACTTAAATTTGTTTTTTTCCCTCTTATGTTGTTCACTTTTTCATTAATTGGTTAAACTTTATCAATACTTTTGTAACTGTTAAACACTTAAATTTAGGGTTTAACTACTAAAAAGTTTCTTTCTATCATAACGGTATTAAGGTATGTAGTAAAAGTGTTAAATTCAAGTTGAACGTTCTAATTCCATGATGAACATCCATGTAGATTTAAGTACATATATAAGAATACTAGTTTTAGAGCCCGTGTCACACACGGGATAATTCAAATTATAAAATTAAAGTAAAACAAATAATTACATATCGTATATGGAAAAAAAATATATTACATCTATACTTGTATCTATACAATGTGTACATAAATTGATTTTATTTATATCACAAAATGATTTTTTTAAATGAACCTAATAAAAAAATGCACGTGCAAAAACGTACCCGAAAATGCTTCTTTCTATTGAAAAATTCATTCTCGGTGTCATATATGTAAGAAAGAATTTTGGTTATGAACTAATTTCGGAAATAAGATTTCTCATACGATAGTAGTCCTAACCATTCAGTCTAAATACAAAAGGAACGTTACGTTTATTGATATATTTATCAATTTACCACCCATCAAAGGAAAGTAAAACATTAAATTGTAACAATGAATGTTCTTCAAAAACTATATTTTTCTGAGCTACACCATGAAAAATATTTTGATAAGTTTCAGAGGACTTATCGACTTTGTCATAACGACAACATAAAAAACAACATGTTAACCCATTCAATTTTGTGAATATTTTGTTTCATTTGAGCATAGTTTAGCATGTCATGCTTCCCATACGATGTTCTGATCACCATTGAAAGAAAAATTAATGTTGACATAAATATTTCAAATTTGATAAAAGTTGAGCATTGAATAGGCATGGGGGTGACATGTCGAAAGTTTCTGCAATGTTTTCTTAAATTTTAATATTTGAGGGGAAAATAGTCATTTTGTCAAAGCCCGAACCTTTTGATTATTTCAAAAAATGACCCTTAAAAATAAATTTGAAACCCGAATCATGTTTAAAATTTTTAACTTTCATACTTTTGACATTTTAAAGTCAACATTTTGAACCCTTAACAAATTTGACGATAAATCTATTTTCCATTCTCAAACTTTTAAAAATACTCAAAATTTTCATTTTTGTCTCTAACAAATTTTGAACAAAATGTAGTTAACTTGAACCAAACAATCTATTTACCAACTTTTGATCCATAAAATCAAATTTAAGTTCCACAAAAAAACCCGAAATAATTTTCATTTGAGAAACATGATTTGTTGTTGATTTTTGAAATTCACCAAGTCTTTTGAATATATAGTAAAATAATATGTTAATAATAATATTTATAAAAGTATATAGATATTATATAAATATAGTGTAAAAGGAAAGTGAATAATTATTGATTTATTATATTTATTAGGGTATATTAGTTTTGGAGGGAAAAAATTATAAGAATTAACCAAAACATGACAAGTGCCCACATTTATTTTACTTTATTAGAATAGATAGATAGATGTTTAGAGGTTATGTATGTATGAGTTAGTTGTTCCAAAAAAAAAACACTGTGATAAACGTTATGTAGCTTGACTAAAATTGGCTAATTATAAAACTTGGTTGGTTACTATTTAACGATTATTTCCAACTTTTCACTCTTCATGTTTCAAGGTATTTAATAAAGTAAGTAGTAAGTAGGATTCGTACTTGTTATATTCGGTTCACTTATTTTTCATAATACTAACGTATATAAAATTTACAACAATAGAACACATAATAAAAATTGAATAACTTTAGATGAATAAAAAAGGCTCGGGTAACTTTAGATTTTATACACTTGATAAACATGATTACGACTGAATGAAGTTCTCCCAATTTACTCAAAAGAACCTTTACCTCACTCGAGTGATTCATTTACCTATAATGTTCTATTAATGTTATTTATGCACATTTTCCAATTCATGTTATAATTAATAACATATTCAAATAAAATTAGTGATATACAGAATATGAAACCAATCATATTTGATTTGATTTTTCTTTGCACGTTTAAAGGCCACTGAAAATTTGTGAAAATGAAATAATTTGGACAACAATATAAAGTGATAATAATCCATCTAACTAGACTAGACGAACATTAATTGGTCTCTACGGGGTCGCAAAAGTCCCAGCTAACCAACCAGGCCTGGTCCCTTTTAAACCTTGGTCCTGGGACATGGGGTCTAAGATAACGAACTCTTCAGGCCCAAACCGGTCTTAGGTCTGGACCATTTCTAACACACACTAATTGTTTAATGATCTTAGTTTGTTTTTTTCTTTTTTTTCAAACGGCGACTTGTTGTATTTAAGTTACCGCACTCTTCAAATTTATAGAGTTTTATTGTCCCACTCTGGTCAGACTATTTTGTCTTAACCGGGAACACGCTAGCTTCAGAGTTTGGTTTGGGCGTTTCCCCGGAAAACTATACCGTCGGTTGCCACTTGACAGTTGTTAGTTGTTGTGCCGCGACAAGATCAGAACTTTCTGGCGTAACACATGGTGGGATGAAAACCAGGGTGGGCTCGGAATTCGAACTGACAACCTTGCAAAATGCCTAACTCAAATATTTCATTATCATAGCCCACCAAGAGTGACACGGGTGGGGATCGAACTTGGGTTTCCATTGGAGAACCCAAGCCTCCTACCACTAGGCCACAAGTGTTTAATCAATGATCTGTTTTTTAATCTTTTTTTTTTCTCACATAGTTTTTGTTAATTAACCATAAAATTATTGATGCATTAAAAAATAGTGTTTATAATATCGATTCATATATTAGTTGTTAAGACACGTTTTCTCGTGTTTGGTCACTTTATATGAAACAAAAGTATCAAAAGTTTTATATGTTTAAATCGGTTCTAACCGAATGGACATGTGAATTCAAAATAACATTCAAAATCTTGTACCCTTAAAGCAATCATAAGAACGTTATTATTATGTTATTATTTAAGTCGATTTAATTATCAAAGCATAAGAACGTTATTGATACAATGTTCAAAGGGACGGGTCATTTTACAACCTACCTTCTACCTTATAATCATTCAATGTATGTGTTGCGTTTTTATTTATGTCATATTCGTGTGATCGTGTCCATGAGTAAGATAATGCTCGAATTAACCTTGACATGTATTAAATTTGACTAGCCGGGTGCCCGTGCGATGCGGTGGGTGTTTAAGCGCGGACCATGTTAATCACATAACACTTATAAGTGTTCATGGTTATGGTTTGGTTTAAAACCATAAAACAGTTTAAACCGAATATAGGTGTGGTTTCACAGTTGATATTTTTACTTTGGTCAGTTGGCTAAAATTATCATTCTTCATATTATATCCTCTAAGGTATCATATTTTATTGATGCTTAGTTAGGATTGATGGTACGGTTAAATTAATAAATATTATAAACAACATTTATTATCATAGCTTAAACTGTGAAACCAAACCGGAACCATATCGTAAGTAACATTTTGGTTTCAGTTTTCAATGGTTAAGTTTTGGTATTGGACAAAAAATGATACTAACGTTAGGCTCACAAGTTTAACTTAAAAACCATCAGAATCGGCATTGAACGCCCTTACGTAACATATTAATTTGTTTAAAATTTAAAAATTATAACAATATCATATTCAAATTAAAGAGAATAAAATGTTCGTTTTTATGATGCAATTTTTCTACAAAAATATTAACGTATGAAAAAGTTATTGTCGTTTAAAAATCATGGGTGGGAAGCTAGTTTAAAATTAAAATTAAAAACATAATATGGTTAAAGATAAGGGGGTAAACTTGTAAGGTGGATAAGTTATGTTATGTTTAAAAGACAAGTTTAACCCTATTAACACATGTACTTTATGCATTATATTTTGTAAAACTCTTAAAATTAAGTGTCTTAATTTACCATTGTCTCATGCATTATATATCGTATAGATTAATATTTATCATAAGTTTTAGTGTGGACGGTTGACGTCTTGTCTCAGGAAGGCTCACCTAAGCATTAGGGATGGTTCCAAATGCCGCTAAAAAAGTATAAGATTGAAGAAAAATTTATGAAACCTAAAATATATGAAAGGGAAAAAAAATGATAAGGACATATAGGTGTTTTTAGCATAAAAATTGAGTACTAATTACGATTTTCAGATGTACTAAATTTAGTTTTTTTTATGTTCTTCTAAAATCATTATGAAAATAATTTTTTTTAACGTTAAAAAAGTTTAACATTAAGTGACTTAAATTAAATATATATGAACCATAGTTACTTTTTAGTGATTATTGTTTTTCACTTTTATGAACAGTTATTAAATCGGACTATTGTTTAGTGAATTTTTTTCTTCAATGTTACCTCCTAACCAGGGGTGTCTAAAATACCCGAACCCGATTAACACGCCCTGACTCGAACCCGGATAAGCAAACTCGGGTTGGGTTAAATAGGGTCAAAAAGTATTAATCGGGTTATTCGGGTTAACCCGAATTGTCAATAGGGTCGGGTTTCGGGTTCACTTTTGGAAAAAAGTCGGGTTTTGGGTTAACCCGAATAACCCGATTAGTGGTGATACTTAACTTTAAATACGATGATCAAAAGGTGAAATAAACACTATAAAGGCGATAATGTAAGCTTTACAGAGGAGTTAATTATCTTGTTCATGAACCGTTCAACGAAAATTTCATTTATGATGTATTCATTTATTAAACGAACGACCATGAACACATGTTTCACTCGTTCATCTATGTTTGTGAACGTTCAATTATGATCGTTCATTTAAGTTTGTTTACATTCGTTCATGTTCGTTTACATATTAATAGAAAATTATTAAATATTATCTGTATTTAGTAATTATATCACCCTAATATGTTTTATATTTGTTTGTTTGCGTTTATTTAAATGTGTTCATTTATGTTCGTTAATGTATTTTTGTGTTCGTTAATGTATGTACATATATGTTCCTTCATGTTTGTTTATCTTTGTTTGATTATGTCCATTTATGCTCGTGAACTCTTCGTTTAGATTTTAAATAAATGAACATAAACAAACACGAACATGCTTAGTTTTTAACTAACTAATATGAACACAAATATTTGTTCGATTAAGTGTTCGTGTTCGTTAAAAGTTAAATAAAAGAACACGGGCATACCTTTGTTCATGTATGTTCGATTCGTTTACAAGTCTATATATGTAATTATAAGATAATTGCTTGTAAAAGAAATTGAAAATTGAGTGGAATGAGAAATTTTGCAACATACAAGTTACAAACATAAAAAACAACTTAAAATTATAAAGTAACATGGTTAACCCAATTAAACCTACTAACCCGACCCGACAAATCCGAAACCCGAATAACCCAAACCCGACTAACCTGAACCTTAATAGGGTCGGGTTGCGGGTTAGATATTTTTTAAGGAAAACCCGACTAACCCGACCCGATTAACCCGAAACCCGATCGGGTTGACCCGATGAACACCCATACTCCTAACTCATGTTGATTTTCAAAAAAGGTAATAAGTAATAACTAATACTAACTGTGATTCATATATGATCTATTAGAAAAATATTCATAATAATGGAACACCAGCTAATTAAAATCTAATAACACATCTACCTATTTTAATAAAGTAAAATAAATGAAGACACTTATCATGTTTTGGTTAATTCTCACGATTTTTTTTCCTTCCAAAACTAATATACCCTAATATATGTAATAAATCAATAATTATTCAATTTTCTTTTACACTATATTTATATAATATATATATATATATATATATATATATATATTTCAAAATACTTGGTGAATTCCAAAAATCAACAACAAATCATGTTTCTCAAATGAAAATTGTTTCGGGTTTTTGTGGAAGTTAAATTTGATTTTATGGGTCAAAAGTTGGTAAATAGATTGTTTGGTGCAAGTTAAGTAGTTAACTACATTTAGGTCAAAATCTGTTACGGGTCAAAAATAAAAATTTTGAGTGTTTTTAAAAGTTTGAGAATGCAAAATAAATTTATTGTCAAATTTGTTATGGGTTCAAAGTGTTGATTTTAAAATGTCAAAAGTATGAAAGTTAGAATTTTAAATATGATTCGGGTTTCAAATTTATTTTTAAGGGCATTTTTTGAAATAATCAAAAGGTTTGGGATTTGGCAAATTGACTATTTTTTTATCAACTATTAAAATTGCGAACACTTTCGACATGCCACCCCCATGCCTATCAATGCTTCTAACTTTTATCAAATTTGAAATATTTATGTCAACATTAATTTTTCCTTCAATGGTGATCAGAACGTTATATGGGAAGCATGTCATGCAAAACTATGCTCAAATGAAACAAAATATTCACAAAATTGGATGGGTTAACATGTTATTTTTTATGTTGTCATTATGACAAAGTCGAGAAGCCTTCTGAAACTTATCAAAATCTTTTTCATGGTGTAACTCAGAAAAACATAGCACTTGAAGAACATCTATTATTACAATTTAATGTTCTACTTTTCTTTAATGAATTTTTCAATAGAAAGAAGCATTCTCGGGTATGATTTTGCATGGACATTTTTTTATTAAGTTCATTTAAAAAACCATTTTGTGATATAAATAAAATCAATTTATGTACACATTGTATAGATACAAGCGTAGATGTAATACATTTTTTTTTCATACACGCCATGTAATTATTTGTTTTACTTATAATTTTATAATTTGAATTATCTCGTGTGTAACACGGGCTCTAAAACTAGTAAGGGAATAAAGACGAATTGGATTTTAATAATCCCAACTTAATCTAGTTAGCCGATAATCATCTCAATTTAAAAATAGTTGTCATATGTCCATTCTTTCACACAATTTGTTTTCATTGGACATATGTTAATAAAAAAAAAAAAACTCAACGACGCTAAGTTTTTTTAAATTTCAAATTGATATTTTAGGGCTTTCGAATGGAATGGGATACGAATCGATTGATGTAAACTTACCTCGTGATTCGAACAACTTGATTTTTGTTAATTAAAAGTTTACACCCCGGAATTGAAGCACCTTTAGTCGTTTGGACCACCATTTTGAGGAAAGCTTTACATCAATTGACTCGTATCCTCATTCCGAATGAAAGCCCTAAAACATCAAATTGAAATTTGAAAAAAACTTAACGTCGTTAGTTTTTTTAACGGAGGTCCAATGAAAACAAAAGGTGTTAAAATTAGGACCGGTGACATCTACTTTCTAAATTGGGATTATTACTGCCCAACTGTATTAAGTTGGGATTATTAAAATCTAATTTGCAGGAATGGCAAATTGAGGAATGATTTAAATAAAACATTAAGTTATTATACTTCAAAAGTTTCTTAATTTATTCATGAAATTCAAAATCCTAAAAAATAAAAATGTTTTTTTTTCTCTTTATTTATCTTCTTTCTATTTCTCATAAAAAATCTAATTTGCAGGAATGGCAAATGGAGCAACGCACTAATGTAAGCGTAAAGAAAAAGGGAAGTCCACTCCACCATACCCATGCCCTGATACATATTACGTACATTCAATCTCAAGTACAACATCAAGAATGAATATGGAATTTGTATGAAAACTCAACATATTGAATTAATGAATCTAATCAAAAAGTTAAGAACCAAAATTACTGGAATAGTCAAGAAAACATAAATAAAGTAGTTTTCAAAATTTAACAAATTACAAGAAAATTCGATCAAGTACCTATTGTGGTTTAGTTTTTGGTGTGGTATGGATAGTATCAGCAGATGGTGCAAGGTAACTCCCATTTGTGTTTTTTCGGTTCGTGATTTTTGGAGTGGCATAAAAGTGTGGGGCTCGGAGACCGGTAGAAGGAGGTGCTTCACGGGGTAATTATTATTGCGTGTTGGAGAATGTAGAAAACGAGAATGATAGAATCTTTGAAGGAAAACACGTGAAGATTGAAGAGATTATTGGAGATATAAAATCGTTACGTTTTCTTTGGTATAAACATAGATCCAAATATAAAACGATAGGGTGGTCGAATTGGTGTAATTTTAGCTTCATGTAGGTTTCGTGTTGTTTTATTGGCGGCTCTCCTCCGACGTGTGGAGGAGGTCTGTTTGGTGTTCTTGGTTGTGTGTTTATAAAAGTATACCGTTTGAAAAAAAAAGTTTCTTCTTCCTAATGAGTAGGTTGGTTATAGATTATACAATGCGTTTGGAATGAAAGTCTTAAGGTTATAAAAGAGTCGTATATGATATTTTTTTTAATAACCTAACATGGTACATATGTGTTGTTATCCCAAAAGAGGTAAAAAAAAATGGATGTGGAATGATTAGATAGTTGAGTCTCCTGTAAAGTAATATAGAAAAAGTTAAATTCCTTTTAAGTTTCTTAACCCAACGAGATTTTCATTTTCATTAGTCTCTCGCTGCTCTGTTATTACGGGATAATTATTTCATGTTTTCATGAGGAAGCCGCACGTGAATCCACTTCTTCACATTTTTTTAAAATGATCTTAGTGCAATTGGTTGCCGTTAAACTTGGAAAGGCTAACCATCCATATTGATCATGTTGAGACCAACCATATGAACTAGAGGTGCACAAACCGGGTATTCTCAGGAACTGGAACCGGGTAGGAACCGGAACCGGGCATAGTCAACAAAAGTCAAAATCGGGTCCGGGTAGGAACCGCTTCCGGGTATAGTCGGGTATTTGACCGGGTTTTGACCGGTTCCATCGGGTTTCGGGTAGAACACGACCGAGTATTGGCAGAACCGGTTCCACCGGGTCCGGGTCGGTTCCGGTTCCAGTTTCAGAGGGAAACCAAAGACCTGGTCCATACTCGCGGGTAGGGTCGGGTCCGGTTCCAGGTAGGAACCACCGTGTCGGGTCTGGACCCGGTTGTTTTGTGCACCTCTAATATGAACGATAATAAGGGTATTTATGTCCTTTTTCAATTGGATTAGAATCCACTGTGATTGGGTCGCCTGCTAAGTTTTGTTTTGAGTTTTCCAAAAATATCAGCCCAATGTTATCATTAGCCCATCATTATTAAGAGAAATGGTAGGTGTCAAACTTGAGTATGATTCAGGCCCACTCGGTCTATTGGGCTCCAAAGATCCATTAAGAGTGTTATTTGTAGTCGTCAATGTCCGTTTTAATTTCAATTAAAAACAGCAATACACACACACACACACATATATATATATTAACAAAAAGAACTATATTCGTTTGCAAAACCCACTCAAAATCTAACTAGATTTTACTTGAAGGTTTGTATCTTTTCTAAAGGATTTAAAACATTTCAATCAACCAAATTGAGGTTCATGGATCTACACACATGAGAATCTAGACTTATTTTTCTATTCAAATGGGATCTATTTATATATCAACCTAACAAGTTTAGCTCACAATTTCTTTAATGGGTTTGTAGATGTATTTTTTGTTAAATGATGATGTGGGATGCGTTTAGACATTAATATTGAAGATGTTCTTAACAGAATACAATCAAAATAAGCGCTCAAAGAAAGAAGCATCAATTATTCAATCAAAAATTAACAAGTTAGCCTAAAAGCAAAACCAATAGATAGTATTATTCACAACTTCTATTTGTATATCTATGTATACAAAAACAATACAAGAAATTAAATAGAAAGAAACAAAATAATAACTCTAGAAAATATTTAAAAAAATAGCCATAAGATTATAAAATGTAATCATGGTGGTGATGATTTTCATGCAGTAAAGAAGGGTTCTTTTTTTCTTTTTTCTTTTGGTTTGCTCTTCTATCTTGGTTGCAACCTTTTCTTGAATTCTTTTTTCTTCTTTTTGGATGCTTCTTTTTTCTTTACCAAGATGGGTTGTGTTGTACCTGATCACCTGTATATATGCATCTAAGGCCAAGGGTAAAGATGGAAAAGTAAAAAAGTAAAAGACTGAGAAAATGGGGTCTGTTTGTTGGTGAAAAGAACTAAGGTTCAAGTAGGGTGGTGATCATGATAGTGATGCTGTCTTTTTTTTTACTTGTTTTTTTTTTAATTTTTTTATTTACTGATTTCAATGATGATCTTGACAGTAAGGATCAGGCCAAAAGGTGGAGTACTTCAACCAATCTGCCTCTTGGTGGTTTGTGATTGATGATTCCTGCATTTTCATCACAACAAGAAAACAAAATTCAAGTTAGATTCTAGGGTTAAAGATCTCAACAACAAAAAATTATAGACTCATGTTATTGTTTAAATGATTGTAGAGACTATAAATCAAACCCATATTTAATTGATGTTATCCTACCGTTAAATAAAAGGTGAAACCCAAAAGTTAAATGCCCGTGTGACTGTCTGTTTACATAGCTATACAATTGTTTAGATGTCCATTTACATGGCTACAAGGCCATTTAAATGGAAACTGCTTGGATATAGCGCAGTTTAACTATAATACCCAAAATCTAAATTAATGCGCATTTAAAAGTTAAAACACCTTTTGTGACAAACGACCAGAGATGTGCATTATACAGATTACAGATCGATGACGCAACTAAAAATTGGGTGTACGTACAATGAATCACTAGGAATTCGAGTATGATGGTTTGGGAAGAAATTATTATTATTGAGGAAATAACTATTAAATTGCAATTAAAAGCAAAATATATCTTTATCTTTACCCTTTAAACAGCTTTTTATATCTTAATTTTTAATAATTTGGATATTAAATAATTAAAAAGCTCACAATTTTAATCACTTTTTGCTAAACACTAGAAACTCCATTTATAAAATAGTATTCCTATGCCTTAAATCAAGAAGGGTTACCTTTGTTTTTTTCTATTTTTAAAAGAAAGAAAGAAAAAGTTGGTCATGTATATGGAGGTTACACCTAAATTTCATGGTGCTTTTAGCCTTCAATCACATAGGGTCGTGTGTTTCTCTTTGTCCTAGGATGCCATTCATCACAAAAGTTTTTGGGTCATCTTACATCATTTTTAGAGCTTTAATTTGCCTTTTAATTCAAAATTATCAGTTGGTTGCAACCGAATTTTGAAACTTTAGATCATCATACAAAAAAACTTTCCTCCAAAGGGTTGGAAGGGCACCATTTTATTTGATGAGTGTTAGAAGCACAATTATGCCCTATTGTACTCAAATATCATATGCTATATTACGAAACTTAAGCTAAAGCTACAAGAAAACGACATCATTGGAACAT